>NW_024718244.1:137500-194074 GCF_018991925.1 Homarus americanus
GGAGGTAGATGGTCGAGGAAGTAGAGGGAGAGGGGTAGATGGTCAAGGGAGGTAGGTGGTCAGAGGGAAGTAGAGGGTAGAGGGGTATGGTCAAGGGAGGTAGGTGGTCAGAGGGAAGTAGATGAGAGGGGGTAGATGGTCAAAGGGAGGTAGATGGTCAGAGGGAAGTAGAGGGTAGAGGGGTAGATGGTCAAGGGGAGGTAGGTGGTCAGAGGGAAGTAGATGGTAGAGGGGGTATATGGTCAAGGGAGGTAGGTGGTCAGAGGGAAGAGAGGGTAGAGGGGGTAGATGGTCAAGGGGAGGTAGATGGTCAGAGGAAGTAGATGGTAGAGGGGTAGATGGTCAAGGGGAAGTAGATGGTCAGAGGGAAGTAGATGGTAGAGGGGGTAGATGGTCAAGGGGAGGTAGATGGTCAGAGGGAAGTAGATGGTAGAGGGGTAGATGGTCAAGGGGAAGTAGATGGTCAGAGGAAGTAGATGGTAGAGGGGTAGATGGTCAAGGGAGGTAGATGGTCAGAGGGAGTAGAGGGTAGAGGGGTAGATGGTCAAGGGAGGTAGATGGCCAGAGGGAAGTAGATGGTAGAGGGGGTAGATGGTCAAGGGAAGTAGATGGTCAGAGGGAGGAGATGGTAGAGGGGTAGATGGTCAAGGGGAGGTAGATGGTGAGGGAAGTAGAGGGTAGAGGGGGTAGATGGTCAAGGGAGGTAGATGGTCAGAGGGAAGTAGATGGTAGAGGGGGATGGTCAAAGGGGAGGTAGATGGTCAGAGGGAAGTAGAGGTAGAGGGGGTAGATGGTCAAGGGGAGGTAGGTGGTCAGAGGGAAGTAGATGGTAGAGGGGGTATATGGTCAAGGGGAGGTAGGTGGTCAGAGGGAAGTAGAGGGTAGAGGGGTAGATGGTCAAGGGGAGGTAGATGGTCAGAGGGAAGTAGATGGTAGAGGGGGAGATGGTCAAGGGAAGTAGATGGTCAGAGGGAAGTAGATGGAGAGGGGGTAGATGGTCAAGGGGAGGTAGATGGTCAGAGAGAAGTAGAAGGTAGAGGGGGTATATGGTCAAGGGAGGTAGATGGTCAGAGGAAGTAGATGGTAGGGGTAGATGGTCAAGGGAAGTAGATGGTCAGAGGGAAGTAGATGGTAGAGGGGTAGATGGTCAAGGGAAGGTAGATGGTCAGAGGGAAGTAGAGGGTAGAGGGGGTAGATGGTCAAGGGGAGGTAGATGGTCAGAGGGAAGGATGGTAGAGGGGATGGTCAAGGGAAGTAGATGGTCAGAGGGAAGGATGGTAGAGGGGAGATGGTCAAGAAAAGGTAGATGGTCAAAGGGAGGTAGATGGGGGGGTAGATGGTCAAGGGAGGTAGATGGTCAGAGGGAAGTAGAGGGTAGAGGGGGTAGATGGTCAAGGGAGGTAGATGGTCAGAGGGAAGTAGAGGTAGAGGGGTATATGGTCAAGGGGAGGTAGGTCAGAGGGAAGTAGATGGTAGAGGGGTAGATGGTCAAAGGAGGTAGATGGTCAGAGGGAAGTAGAGGGTAGAGGGGTAGATGGTCAAGGGAGGTAGGTGGTCAGAGGAAGTAGATGGTAGAGGCATATGGTCAAGGGAGGTAGGTGGTCGAGGGAAGTAGAGTGGTAGGGGTAGATGGTCAAGGAGGTAGATGGTCGAGGGAAGTAGATAGAGGGGTAGATGGTCAAGGGAAGTAGATGGTCAGAGGAAGTAGATGGTGGAGGGGTAGATGGTCAAGGGGAGGTAGATGGTCAGAGGGAAGTAGATGGTAGAGGGGTAGATGGTCAAGGGGAAGTAGATGGTCAGAGGGAAGTAGATGTAGAGGGGGAGATGGTCAAGGGGAGGTAGATGGTCAGAGGGAAGTAGGAGGGTAGAGGGGGTAGATGGTTAAGGGAGGTAGAGTCAGAGGGAAGAGATGTAGAGGGGGGTAGATGGTCAAGGGAGTAGATGGTCAGAGGGAAGAGATGTAGAGGGGGGATGAAGGGGAGTAGATGGCAGAGGGAAGAGATGGTAGAGGGGTAGATGGTCAAGGGAGGTAGATGGTCAGAGGAAGTAGAGGTAGAGGTGATGGTCAAGGGAGGTAGATGGTCGAGGGAAGTAGATGGTAGAGGGGTAGATGGTCAAAGGAGGTAGATGGTCAGAGGGAAGTAGAGGGAGAGGGGGTAGATGGTCGAGGAGGTAGATGGTCAGAGGGAAGTAGATGGTAGAGGGGGTAGATGGTCGAAGGGAGTGTAGATGGTCAGAGGGAAGTAGAGGGTAGAGGGTAGATGGTCAAGGGGAGGTAGATGGTCAGAGGGAAGTAGATGGTAGAGGGGTAGATGGTCAAGGGGAAGTAGATGGTCAGAGGGAAGTAGATGGTAGAGGGGTAGATGGTCAAGGGGAGTAGGATGGTCAGAGAGAAGTAGAAGGTAGAGGGGTATGTCAAGGGGAGGATGGTCAGAGGGAAGTAGATGGGTAGAGGGGATGGTCAAGGGGAAGTAGATGGTCAGAGGGAAGTAGATGGTAGAGGGGTAGATGGTCAAGGGAAGGTAGATGGTCAGAGGGAAGCAGAGGGTAGAGGGGTAGATGGTCAAGGGAGGTAGATGGTCAGAGGGAAGTAGATAGAGGGGTAGATGGTCAAGGGGAGGTAGATGGTCAGAGGGAAGTAGAATGCAGAGGGGTAGATGGTCAAGAAAGGTAGATGGTCAGAGGGAAGTAGAGGGTAGGGGGGGTAGATGGTCAAGGGGAGGTAGATGGTCAGAGGGAAGTAGATGTAGAGGGGTAGATGGTCAAGGAAGTAGATGGTCAGAGGGAAGTAGATGGTAGAGGGGTAGATGGTCAAGGGAAGGTAGATGGTCAGAGGGAAGTAGAGGTAGAGGGGTAGATGGTCAAGGGGAGGTAGATGGTCAGAGGGAAGTAGATGGTAGAGGGGTAGATGGTCATGGGGGAAGTAGATGGTCAGAGGGAAGTAGATGGTAGAGGGGGTAGATGTCAAGGGAGGTAGATGGTCAGAGGGAAGTAGATGGTAGAGGGGAGGTGGTCAAGGGAGGTAGATGGTCAGAGGGAAGCAGATGGTAGAGGGGTAGAGGTCAAGGGGAAGAGATGGTCAGAGGGAAGTAGATGGTAGAGGGGTAGATGGTCAAGGGAGGTAGATGGTCGGAGGGAAGTAGGATAGAGGGGTATATGGTCAAGGGAGGTAGATGGTCAGAGGGAAGTAGATGCAGAGGGGGTAGATGGTCAAGGGAAGGTAGATGGTCAGAGGGAAGTAGAGGGTAGAGGTAGATGGTCAAGAGAAGGTAGATGGGTCAGAGGGAAGTAGATGGTAGAGGGGATATGGTCAAGGGAAGGTAGATGGTCAGAGGGAAGAGATGGTAGAGGGTAGATGGTCAAGGGAGGTAGATGGTTAGAGGGAAGTAGAGGGTAGGGGGTAGATGGTCAAGGGGGAGGTAGATGGTTAGAGGGGTAGATGGTAGAGGGGTAGATGGTCATGGGGAGGTAGATGGTCAGAGGGACGTAGATGGTAGAGGGGAGATGGTCAAGGGGAGGTAGATAGCAGAGGGAAGTAGATAGAGGGGGTAGATGGTCAAGGGAAGGTAGATGGTCAGAGGGTAGAGGGTAGGGGGTAGATGGTCAAGGGGAGGTAGATGGTCAGGGAGGGAAGTAGATGGTAGAGGGGTAGATGGTCAAGGGGAGGTAGATGGTCTGAGGGAAGTAGAGATGGTAGAGGGTAGATGGTCAAGGGGAGGTAGATGGTTAGAGGGAAGTAGATGGTAGAGGGTGATGGTCAAGGGAAGGTAGATGGTCAGAGGAAGTAGATGGAGAGGTAGATGGTCAAGGAAGGTGATGGTCAGAGGAAGTAGATGGTAGAGGGGTAGATGGTCAAGGGAGGTAGATGGGTCAGAGGGAAGTAGGAGGGTAGGGGGGTAGATGGTCAAGGGGAGGTAGATGGTCAGAGGAAGTAGATAGAGGGGATGGTCAAGGGAGGTAGATGGTCAGAGGGCGGTAGAGGCAGAGGATGATGTTATGACAAGAGAGACGTCTGTGATGATTAATGACCAATATTTGAGTGAGTGACCCTGAACATCACATTGTGCTGATATTGTCAGTCCTGTGTGTGTGTGTGTGTGTGTGTGTGTGTGTGTGTGTGTGTGTGTGTGTGTATAAGGCTATGTGAACACCTGCTAGACAGCAGACAGACAGATAGACAGACACACACTCATGGTGTAGTGTATAAAGCCCTTCTATGGTCAGTATATCAATGAGCATAATATGAGAGAGAGAGAGAGAGAGGAGAGAGAGAGAGAGAGAGAGGGGGGAGAGAGAGAGAGAGAGTTAGTGTAATAACTTGGGTAGTAAATTCTCGAGTAACAAAGAAAAAAACAGGGTAATTTTTTTCTCCAGCAGAGACTCAAGTAGGAATTGTCTTATTTTCAAATGCAGGATGAACGAGAAGGAGGAGGAAATTCGTAAATACCTCAAATAAGAAATTATTCTTATGTTCCCAGAATGAAGGAAATAACTAGACTTACTTAATGACTTTGGTAGGTGTTCCTTTGTTTTGTTTTGTTTTCCTAGAGAGACAACGAGAAAACCAGAGAAGTTTAGTTTTCTGAGGAAAAAATAGTTATTTTTTCCAGAGAGATGCGGAAGATCCTGTATTAAATTAACTGAATGTTCTACAGTTTCTTTGTTTCTTTTCTTTTCATTTTAATAAAGGAATAAAGTACAAAAATAAACAAGGAGACGGACGATGGTGATAAATAGAAGAACAGGAGAAAAAACAAGAAAATGGGAAGAATGTTGATAAATAAATAGGTTATGCAAGAGGGAGATAAATAAATGATAAATTAAAAGTTCTTATATTTATTAACATGGGTTTCTACACGGGTTTCAACACGGGTTTCTACTAACACGGGTTCACACCAACACGGGTTTCACCAACACGGGCTACACCCAACACGGGGTTCATACCAATATTTGTCTACACTAAATACGGGGCTTTAGCTAACACGTGGGGTTTATACTAACACGGGTTTACAGCCTTAATACGGGTCTACCAACACGGGTTTGGCACTTCAACACGGGTCATACCAACACGGGTTTGCTACTCAATACGGGTTTCATACCAACACGGGTCTAAGGCCAACACGGGTTACACCAACATGGGTTTGCTACCAACACGGCTTGCTACCAACACGGGTTTGCTACTCAACACGGGCTTGCTACCCAACACGGGTCTACACTAACACGGGGCCTGGGCATCAATGGGTCTACACTCAACACGGGCTCATCCCAACACGGTCACACCAACACGGGTTCATGACCAACACGGGCTTACACCAACACGGGTCATACCAACACGGGCCTGCGCCAACACGGGTTTCACAACACGGGTCTACACCAACACGGGGGCCTACACCAACACGGGGCTTGCACCAACACGGGTTCAGATCAAACGTGGTCTGCACCAACACGTGTCTCACCAACACGGGTTTACACTCAACACGGGCCTGCACCAACACGTGGGGTTTGCTACTCAACACGGCTCATACCAACACGGGTCTACAACACGGGTCTACACTACAACACGGCTTCATCCAACATGGGCCTGTACCATCGGGTTTGCTGCAACACGGGTCTGCACCTAACACGGGCTTCATCCTAACACGGGGTTTATACTCAACACGTTTACACTAACACGGTTTGCCAACATGGGTTTCATCACGTGGTGTTCATAACATGGGTTTTATACCAACATGGTTACATTTAACATGGCTTGCTACCACATGGGTTTATACTAACATGGGTTTCTACACTAACATGGGTTTTACACTAACATGGTTTACACATGGTTTTTCTAACATGGGGTTTCATCTAACATGTAGTTTACACTAACATGGGTTGGTTACTCAACATGTGGCTTGCTACCAACACGGGTTTGGTACTAACACGGGGTTTATACTTGTGGTTTACCAACATGGGCTTGCTACTTCAAATACGGGTTTACATCAATACGGGGTTTACACTCAACACGGGGTCTTTACCCAACACGGGCTTACACTCAACACGGGTCTGTTCAACACGGGGTCTACACTCAACACGGCCTACACCAACACGGCTCACACCACACGGGCTTCACCAACACGTGGTTCAATCAACACGGGCTTACACCAACACGGGTTCATACTCAACACGGGGTTTGCACCAACACGGGGTTTACACTAAATACGGGGCTTACACTCAACACGTGGTCTATACCAACATGGGCTTATACCAAGTACGGGTTCATTCCAACACGTGTTTCCATACCAACACGGGCCTATACCAACACGGGCTTACACCAACACGTGGCTCACACCAACACGGGTCTACACCAACACGGGCTTACACCAACACGGTTTGCTACACCAACACGGGTCTACACCAACACGGGTCTACACCAACACGGGGTCTACACCAACACGGGCCTACACCAACACGGGTCTGCGCCCAACACGGGTCTACACCAACACGGGTCTACACCCAACACGGGCCTACACCAACACGGGCCTACACCACACGGGTCTACACCAACACGGGTCACACCAACACGGCTCCCACCAACACGGGTCTACACCAAACACGGGTCACACCAACACGGGTCTACACCAACACGGGTCTACTCCCAACACGGGTCTATACCAACACGGGCTAAACCAACACGGGTCTACACCAACACGGGCCTACACCACGGGTCTACACCAACACGGGTCTACACCAACACGGGCCTACACCAACACGGGTCTACACCACGGGTCTACATCAACACGGGCCTACACCAACACGGTCTACACCAACACGGGTCTACATCAACACGGGCCTACACCAACACGGGTTCACACCAACAAGGGTCTACACCGGGCTACACCAACACGGTCTACACCAACACGGGTTCACATCAACACGGGTCTACACCCAACACGGGCCTACACCAACACGGGTTTACACCAACAAGGGTCTACACCAACACGGGTCTACACCAACACGGGTCTACACCAACACGGGTCTAACTCCAACACGGGCTACACCTCAACACGGGTCTACACCAACACGGGTCTACACCAACACGGGTCTACATCAACACGGGCCTACACCAACACGGGTCTACACCAACAAGGGTCTACACCAACACGGGTCTACACCAACACGGGTCTACATCCAACACGGGTCTACACTCAACACGGGTCTACACCAACACGGGCCCACATCAACACGGGTCTACACCAACACGGGTCTACTACCAACACGGGTCTACATCAACACGGGCTCATACCAACACGGGTCTACACCAACACGGGTCTACACCAACACGGGTCTACACCTAACACGGGCCCACACCAACACGGGTCTACATCACGGGTCGGGTTGGGTTGGGTTGGGTGCCAACACGGGTCTACATCTACACGGGTCTACACCAACACGGGCTATACGAACACGGGCTTACACCAACACGGGTCTACACCAACACGGGTCTACATCACACGGGCCTACCCAACACGGGTCTACACCAACACGGGTCAAAACCAACACGGGTCTACCCCAACACGGGTCCATACCCAACACGGGTCTATCACCACGGGTCTGCACCCAACACGGGTCTACTCCAACACGGGTCTACACCATCAGGAGTCTACTCCAACACTGGTCTACGCAAACACGGGTCTACACCAACACGGGCTCCACACCAACACGGGGTCTTACTCCAACACGGGTCTACACCAACACGGGTCTACACCCAACACGGCCCATCCAACACGGGTCTACTCCAACACGGGTCTACACCAACACGGGTCTACACCAACACGGGTCTACACCAACACGGGTCTTACCCAAATCAGCGGGGTCTACACCAACACGGGTCTACTCCAACACGGGTCTACACCAACACGGGTCTGCACCAACACGGGTCTACACCAACACGGGTCTACACCAACACGGGTCTACACCAACATGGCATCAACACGGGTCTACTCCAACACGGGCTATACCAACACGGGCTACACAATACGGGCTACTCCAACAGGTCTACACCAACACGGGTCTACACCAACACGGGTCTATCCAACACGGGTCTACACCAACACGGGTCTACACCAACACGGGTCTACACCCAACACGGGTCTACTCCAACACGGGTCTACACCAACACGGGTCTACACCATCACGGGTCTACACCAACACGGGTCTACACCATCACGGGTATACACCAACACGGTGGAGAATATATGGGTAAAGGAGGAAATGCCCCAAGCTCTTAAAGACACCTCCATTGTCAATATTTGTAAAACAAGGAGACCGGTCAGACGGTGGCAACTACCGTGGGATCTCGCTGCTCTCCGTTTCTGGCTAGATTATAGCCCGAGTCCTCCTAAACAGACTTCTTCCTAAGGCGAAAAACTTCCTCCCAGAATGTCAATGTCGTTTTAGAGTTTAGACCATCACGTGGCACCAATGATATAATCTTTGCTGCCCGCCAGATGGGAAAAGTGCAGAGAACAGCGTCATGACCTGTCCATGGCTTTCATCAACTTAACCAAGTCCTTCGACTCAGTCAACAGGGAAGCCCACTGGTGGACCCTCAGACGTTTTGGCTGCTCACCAAAATTCATCGCCATTGTGAGGCAACTCCACGATGGAATGAACGGCAGTGTCCTGTACAACGGCACCCAGTCAGAGTTCTTTCCCATCCAAACAGGGTTAAACAAGGGTGTGTACTGGCACCAACTCTCTTTTCCATCTTCTTGGCTGCCTTCCTTACTCATGCTAGTGCCAATTTAGCCAAAGGGGTAAACATCGAGTACTTGGTGAAGGGGGGTCATTTCAACATAAGACGACTCCAGGCAAGAACAAAGGTGTTCAGCAACTTCCATTACTGAACTTCAGTATGCAGACGACCCCACCCTTGTTGCGCACACTGAAGAAGACCTACAGGAGATCCTGAACACATACGCAGACGCGTAGGCACACTTCGGCCTTGAGGTGCATGAACGTAAGGCTCAGATTCTCTTTCAACCTGCCCCTGGTTCAGCCACACCACCATCCATCCAGCTTAACGGTACTACCCTCTCTAATGTTGCCTACTTTCGATATCTCGGCTCCCACCTGTCCACCACCGCAGACATCGATGAAGAGATTCAGCATCGGATCAGATGTGCATCTCAAGCCTTTTGCAGACTACGATATCGTGTCTTCAGCTGTAGGGAGCTGAAATTATTTACAAAGTTTCACGTATATCGAGCAGTGGTCCTCCCCACCCTGCTATATGGTAGTGAGACGTGGGTCACATACAAGAGGCACCTTGCTGCACTTGAAACTTTCACCAACGTAGTCTACGGTTCCATCCTCCGAGTTCGCTGGGAAGACAAAAGAGAACAAATGCCAGTATTCTTGTGGACACCAACTGTAGGAGCATTGAGGCTACCATTCTCCATGAACAATTACGTTGGACTGGCCATGTTACCTGCATGGACGACAGTAGATTGCCAAAGCAGCCATTTTACAGTCACCTAACGAATAGCAAACGTAACGCCGGCGGGCAATTGAAAAGGTATAAGGATAGTCTTAAGGCAAACCTGAAAGCAAATTGACTCCCTCACCTGGGAGACGATTACTCTATATCGTAACGATTGCAGGAGCACCACACGAGAAGGTGTCAATACATTCGAGTTAGCCAGACTGCAAACCAAGGTAAACAAGCGCCAACGCCGGAAAGACACTGCCACCACCCCTCCAGCAGTAGATGGAGCCACCCACATGTGCAACGAATGTGAACGACGCTGTGTGTCCCGGTCGGTCTCTTTAGTCATCTCAAAACTCACTAACCTAAGTGACATCCCTAATAACCCATATCATTGTATCATAGCTGGATGATCGTCATACTCGATTCCGAGTGACAGCAAAGTAATAGTAGTCTATGTCTATGTCTCTCTCTGTTTCTCTGTGTGTCCCTTTCCCTTTTTATCCCTGTCTCTTATTCCCTGTTTGTTTGTTTGTTGAGTTTTAATTTTTTTTGTGTGTAACCATTCTCTGTCAGCTTCATCACCTCGTCTTTCTTCTCTCCATCTCCTCCACCTCCCACTATCTCACGACTCAGGGATATTGAATCTTCCTTTATCTCACAAAAGATCTCTCTGTTTTTTTCTCAAGGAGATAATTGTTTCAGCTGGCAACGTCGAGGCTAATGTATTGTCCTCCTATCCAACCACCTGCCCACCCTCCACCCACCATTAACACACCCCCTCCCTACACCCACCATTAACACACCCCCTCCCTCCATCCCACCTGCCCAGCAGCCTACCACCACTCGCCATCTCTCTATTGCCATCCATCTGCCACCACTCCTCCAGCCACTAATCTACGCACTGTCACTCCACCCTTTTATCCCGCTTCCTCTCTATCCCACTCACCCTCTATCCCACCTACAAGCCACCCACCCACCTATCCTATCCTTGAATCGTGTAGTACATTTTCGACGTACCAACTCAAAGCATGTGTTGGGGAGGGAGGGAGGAAGGCTTGGCTATGCTCAATTAAATCGTAGTTACTGTTATTGAGGAAATACACCAAGAGTCATAGATGTGTATTGTTTATAAGCTGTAGTTAGGAATGAAGCCGACGAGTAGATAACCAATCTTTCACTCAGTTCATTATTCAGTCCACGAAACATCTTAGAGTGAAGCGAGCTGTACCAAGGAATTATATTTTAAGCAGGCGATATCAGGGAAATAATTAAGAGAATGTTTTCCCCATTTCTCGTAATAATTTAGCTTAACGAAGCGACTTGTACCAGGGCATTTAAGAAGTGAGTATTTCCCCATATCACTGTTTTAGAGTTATCTGTAACGGGGAATTAAAATATATATATTTTCCTTATTTCACATATTATTTATCAGAATGAGGTGAATTATCTCATATATTAAAGAGAAAGAGTCAAAGAGAGAGAGACTTCTGAGGGTTAAGACCAGCACATACCATATTGAGTTCCTGGGTCAGCTCTGGACGGTAGCCAACATCAAGGCTTGGAGGAGGAGGAGGAGGAGGAGGAGGAGGAAGGGGAAGGGGCAGGGGAGGGAGAGGGGGAAGGGAAAGGGGAGGATGGGTAAGGGGAAGAGGGGGAGAGGATGTCACGAGAGCAGTGACCTCGGGAGCCACCCACGCCATGGAAAAATTGGGTTGCAGGTCAGATGTTGGGGCCAAATCGTGGTAGCATGCTCTCTAGCGCCTGCCCTCACTCCCCTTCCCCTCGTCCGGATAGTTGTTCCCCTACCCCAGATAAACACCTTCCCCACCCTCAATCCTGATAGGTCCAACCCCTCTTCCCTTTCCCCAGTAATGTTAGAGTTAGGTCACACTAGTTTCTATTGGGAATGGGGTATATTAGGACTGGAATCTATTATGACTGGGGTCTATTAGAACTAAGTTCTGTTTTGACTTAAGTCTATTACAGACTAGAGTCTTTTATGAATGGGGTCTACTTAGACTTGGGTCTATTAGAACTAAGTTCTGTTTTGACTTAAGTCTATTACAGACTAGAGTCTTTTATGAATGGGGTCTATTAGACTGGGGTCAATTAGAACTAAATTCAAGGCCCGTTGGAGCAGCCACCTCACAAGAGCAACATACAATAGAGGCTATCAAAGACTTTCACCAGACTCTTAAGTGAAACCTGCCGGGAGGTGTTTGCTGGACAAGAGAAAGGCTAAAACATTCTTTGACTTTTACCAAGCAAATGGAATACGAACTTTGATCACTTACGTACAACGAGACCCGACAGAGAGTTTTCACCAAGAGAGAGAGAAGGAAACAGACAGACAAACAGACTGACAGACTGACAGAGACAGACAGATAGACAGAAACTCAGTCACAATTGAAAGAGAGAGAAACATGTAATACCATGGATACAACATAATTATGAACCGGGTAGACAAACGACTGTACTATATATATATATATATATATATATATATATATATATTATTATTATTATTATTATTATTATTATTATAGCTCTTCTGTGGAGATGACAAACACAAATTGCTAATGGTATATTCCTCTGCCTTTTTACGCCACGTTAACCATCAGATTAAAACTTCTCATTTAATATTCTTGCCTTTTCATCTTGTTTTCTCCTTCCCCTTCTTGCATTCCCCGGTGATGTATTGCGGAACAAAAACACAAATTTTGACGCGCCGTTCGGTGTTTCATAAAGGAACTACAGACTGGGATGATTTCTTGAGCCAAGCCAGTACAAGACTTGGTAGGGTGTTGTTCTCGGTACCTGTGTGTATGCGTGTGTGTATGTGTACGCATGCATACACAGGGTGGTGAAATGTGTCGAGAATGGCAGCATTGTGTTAGTGTTAAGGGGCAAGCACTGCTTGCTCCCTCTCGCTTTCAGCGAGATTAACCTTGGCAGATATAAGAATACGGGAGTAAACCCCGAACGAAAAATCTGCGGTGAAGCCCCGCAACAGGCAGACATGCTTACAGAGCTCCAACAAGACCCCAACGGCGGTGTAGGTGGAAGAGGTGACCACCATGGAAACCCAACGACTAAACCGGAGGACGAATGCAATGCCTGATGACAGGCTACCAAGGCGAAACCCAACAAACTGGGCTGTTGACAGTCCATTGCGACTCTGCCTCTCCCCAGTAGTTACAACACTTGCACCACTGGATCAGGAAAAGGGAGAGCCAAGATGTGTGGTTGCAGCCTGCGCTCCTGCCTCACCACATAAATCAACTCATGTGCAGCCATCATCCAGTTCATCATACCTCTCATTATCATCAAAACCCCTATACCCCCAAAAGTCCGATGGCGACGGACGAGTTGCGACGGGGACAGGCAGAGATGACTGCCGGGAGTCTCTAGTAACAACTCTGCACAAGGGCGGCACAGATAAGATGGTCGTTTATGCAATAGGATCTAGGCAGCAGTGCAATCCGTTCCTGTCTGTGCGGCTGAGCAGCCCCTTCGGGGAGAAACTCTGCCCTTCCCATATGGGTAGGGGGCAAGTAAAGGTGCCCTAAAGATAGCCTGCCTAAAAATCAAACCTGCCTGGGCAACCGCACCCAGTAAGGTCATCCTTAAGCGGATGAAAACAACCAAAATTACAGATACAAACAAAAACAAACCATACAACCTCTTAAGGTCGCTGAATGGTATGTCAGGAACCTTCTGGATACTGGCACAAATGTGCATCCTGAAAGAAGAACTGCCCATAGGGCAAAAGAGCTGACTAGGTATAACATCGACATAGCAGACATTAGTGAGTCCTGGCTCCCAGATGAGGGCCAACTCGCAAAATGGGGGTCTGGCTACACCTTCTTCTGTAAGGGTAAGCCTACTGCGGAGAGAAACCGTATTTATGGAGTTGATTTTGCCATCCGCCAACGCATCCTACACAGGCTAACTGAAATACCTATTGGGATCAAGGAGCGCCTCATGACGCTTCAAGTCCCACTGAATCACTCACGTCATGCCTTCTTCATTAGTGCTTACGCCCCAACACTGGATGCAGAGGATGATATCAAGGAGGCCCTTTACGCCGACCTTGACAGAGTGCTAACCTCTATCCTCAGAGAAGATAAGGTTGTGCTCCTTGGCGACTTCAATGCCAGAGTTGGCAGAGCTGCCAGCATTTGGCACGCTTGCAGTTGCGCTAAATCGAACGCCTGTGTTCGATTTAGAGCGATTGCAAACCGAGGCAGACAAGCGCCAACGCAGGAAAGATGCTGCCACCGCCCCTCCCTCAGTAGATGGCGCCCTCCACATAAGCAACGAATGTGAACGATGCTGCCGGTCCAATATCAGCCTCTTTAGTCACCTTAAGACTCACTAACCTAGGTGACATCTCTAATAATTCATATCATTGTATCATATCTGGATGATCGTCATACTCGATTCCGAGTGACAGCAAAGTAGTAATTGTGTGTGTGTGTGTGTGTGTGTGTGTGTGTGTGTGTGTGTTAACCACATCTCCATGCAAGTGGTATTGTTCTCGTCAGGGAGAGAGTGTGAAGTGATACTCGACCACTCAACTCGTAGTGAAGGCAAAGGAGGTGACACTTGAACTTGTCTCCCACTTGAGGTAACCAACCAAGGGTGACATGACGTGACCTATCGTGACGTCATCGTGCCTCTCTCCTCTTATTGGCTAAAGGGATAAAGTTGCTGTATTGCAGCTGCTTGTGTGTGTATGCTATTGTCCTCTCCTTTTCTCTTTCTTCTCATCCTCTCCATATTATTTTATATAATTTTCTTATCTCTGTTTTATCTTGTAACTTGATTTATTATTATTATTATTATTGTTATTATTATTATTATTATTATTATTATTATTATTATTATTATTATTATTATTATTTTTATTATTATTATTATTATTATTATTATTATTATTATTATTATTATTATTATTATTATTATTATTATTATTGTTATTATTATTATTATTATTATTATTATTATTATTATTATTTATTATTATTATTATATTATCATTATTATTAATATCATTATTATTATTATTATTATTATTATTATTATTATTATTATTATTATTATTATTATTATATTATCATTATTATTAATATCATTATTATTATTATTATTATTGTTATTATTATTATTATTATTATTATTATTGTTATTATTATTATTATTATTATTATTATTATCATTATTATTATTATTATTATTATTATTATTATTATTATTATTATTATTATTATTATTAGTAGTAGTAGTAGTAGTAGTAGTAGTAGTAGTAGTAGTAGTAATTTTTCGTCCCCAAATTAAAGTTTTGGGGGATCGAAAAAAAAAATTTTTGCTCAAAATTTCTGTATAGGTTCGTCTTCAACATGCTGAATCAGGATCTGTGGTCGAAATGTTGAATTTTTTTATAATTAATTGTCCTGATTACGAGCGCGATCCTTAATTAATTATCAGAATTTCAATTTATTGGCTACGGACCCATAATATGTGTGTCGAGGAATATCTATACTATTTTAAAAATGTATTTTCTTTCTGCTTGTAAGACCTCTCCATACTAACGTGTTCGGGGGTAAGCTGACCTTGGCTGACCTCAGAATAATTGACTAGTGTGTATGTTTCGGGAGGTGGGGATGGATGGACCCAGCGATGTTACCGGTTAGGAATCTCGAGGCCGCCAGTCTGTGTGGCTTATTAGTGTTCAACGGAGTGTTAATTCTTTTCTTCAGACAAATCTTAAAATTAATACTCCCAGGGCCCTTTTAGTATGTATGCAAAGCTTCAGGTGTCTACATTTAATGGTCTTGGAGCTACGGCGCTGACTGACTGACTAAGTGACTGACTGACTGACATGACTGACTGATATTCTGACTGACAGACTGATTGACCGACACACAGGCTCTATTATCAATATAGACTCTATTCTATGTACGGTACTCATGTTGGATATCTTTTGATTTTAGTTGATTATGTTTTATATCCTTTCTCTCTCTCTCTCCCTTTCTCTTTTACTAATCCTATTTAACCATTTTTCTATTCTGATCACATTCTATATTTTCACTTTTTTTTCTCTTGTCTTGCATTATTCCCTCGTTTATCACCTCGGCGGCGGTGTTCCCAGTCGCTATTGATTCTTTGCAACATCTACAACTTACACTATGCAACATCTGATGCCTCTCTCTCTTTAACTTATTCTCTCTCTCTCTCTCTCTCTCTCTCTCTCTCTCTCTCTCTCTCTCTCTCTCTCTCTCTCTCTCTCTCCCATACTCTCTCTCTTTATCTCTCTCTTATTTATCTCTTTTTCTACCTATCTATCTATCTATCTATCTATCTATCTATCTATCTATCTATCTATCTATCTATTTATTTATCTATCTATTTATCTATCTATCTATCTATCTATCTATCTATCTATCTATCTATCCCAATATCTGTTTGTGTATTTACATATATCGAAGTACCTGTATCTTTCTCTCCTTTTCTCGTTCTGTATCTCACTCTCCCATTCCTTAGTTTTCTCCATCTCTTCTTACTCTCTCTATTTCTTTTTCATTCCCTCTTTTTCTCTCATTTCCTCTTTTTCTCTATGTATCATATATCATAACTGCCTTCTCACTATCCTTTAACAAACTCATTCTTTGTACTATGTCCTTATTCTCTCTATTTTTCTACCCTTTCTCATCTCCTTTTCTTCTCTCATTTTCTCTTTCTCTCTCTCATCATGTGTTTCTCCCCTTTTCACATTTTCTTTTTCTTTTCTCACTTTCTTTACCCACTTGACCTTGTGTCTCAGAGCCTCACACCTGCTGTCTACCTGAGGGTCGTGGAGGACCTTGACAATAGCCACCTCCTCACACCTCTTTCCTTCATTCCTCACTTACGCATCTCTCTGACCCCCCCCCCCTCACCTTAACCTTGACGACCGCCACCTCCTCAACCTTCTCAACCCTCTCTCCCTCTTTCCTCACCCACCAACCCCTCTCCTCCCTCACTCATTCCTCATCCATCTACCACTCCCTCCCCTCTCCTCTCTCACCTCTCACCCCACACCTTGTCGACGGCCTCCCTCTCGGGTTCTCCCCATCTAAATCTTTCTCTCCCTACCATGATGTATCGAGGCTGGGAAGAGTGTGCGACCCACTCAACCTTCCCACGACCAGAAACTCGTATGTATTTTACTGAGGTCAATGTATCATCTCAAGAATACACATTAATTCACATACATATTTATATATGACATACGTGAGTCTGGTTTAAATATACATAGATGGAGGTCAATATGGTGTAGGGTTAACACCAAGACCCGACCAGACGACATTTTGTGTGTGTGTGTGTGGGGCGATCTGTGGTGTAATGGTCAGGATGCCCGCCTCGCAAGCGAGCGGACCCGGGTCCGATCCCCGGGCTGAGTGAAACTATGGGCAAGTTTCTTACGCCATTTGCCTCTGTCTACCCAGCAGTAACTGGGGACCTGGATGTTAATCGATTTGTGGATCGTGTTACGGGGTAATGGTTAGCCAGTGCAGTTGGCGAGCTGTCCGGTCTTATCGGACTATTCCTTAACACTGGGTCATGCAGCTCGTGGCTGTTGTGTTGGCAACAGCTTCTACACCTTAAACAATTTCACGCCTAGGTGGCCCTTGGGCCTGCCATCCTCGTTACACGAGGGGCATCCATTATTATATGTGTGTGTGTGTGTGTGTGTGTGTGTGTGTGTGTGTGTGTGTGTGTGTGTGTGTGTGTGTGTGTGTGTGTGTGTGTGTGTGTGTGTGTGTGTGTGTGTGTGTGTGTGTGTGTGTGTGTGTGTGTGTGTATGTGTGTGTGTGTGTGTGTGTGTGTGTGTGTGTGTATGTGTGTGTGTGTGTGTGTGTGTGTATGTGTATATGTGTGTGTGTGTATGTGTATGTGTGTGTGTATGTGTATGTGTGTGTGTGTGTATGTGTATGTGTGTGTATGTATGTGTATGTGTGTGTGTTTGTGTGTGTGTGTGTATGTGTTATTCGGGAAGGGATGTTGTATTGTGTGGATGTTTTGAGAATGTGTTCACTAGTTTCTCTCGCCTCGCTCCTACGCTCATCCTTCATCCTCTGACGATGTCTCGCTCACGCTCCCGTGGAAGGTCCATTGATCACGACCCTGTGAGGAAGGGAAAAAAAGAGGAATAGAGAAGAAGGAAGAGGAGGAGTAGGAGAAGAAAGAAGATGTAGAATAGGAGGATTTCAGCCAGTTAGGATATGGCTAGACATGTTATTCCTTCCATGAATAATGTATAAAGAAATAGATATTGGATACTAAATCAGCCAAAATAAAATTGGACTTCGGTAACATAGGATTTGGCTGGAAATTTGAATCATAAAGCAAAAAAAAAAAAATCAATAAAAAATAAAAAAAATAAAATGAAAATTTTTTTTTGGAAAATGACCCAAAATGATTTAATTTCTATAAGTTATATCAAGAAAATCCCCGAAAATGAGGTAGGACTCCAACGAAAAGAAGGATACGCCTGTAAATTTGAAGCTTACGTTTACGAAGAAATAAGTATTGAACTTAGCAGCTGATGAAGACTGTTTGTTTCGATAGATAATACGACTTTATGTAACCTAAGAGAGTAGTAGGATATGAGTGACAACATAAGGATGGAGATTAGAATCCTACAGTGGGATGAAAGGATAGATGAATGTGAATCCTACGGTTATTTAAGAGGAACGATGAAGTAGGAAAGGATTGCTCTAGTCTTACGAAGAGACGGATATTGGCATTAAGGAAATTATCAAATATATTTCAATCCTCCGGTGAAAAAAAAGTTAAACAGATTATTAAGATTTTTCAATTAGTAAAATGATCATAAATCATCAAGGTAGGATTAGGATTACAACACGCAGGATATAATGATGAGGTAAATACTAAGGTGTAAATCGCCAGGATAGAATTAGGAATGCATCAAAAGAGACAAGAAATTAATGAATTCCTGAGGTGAAATGATTAATTCGATGAATATGTATCCCACAAAGCCCTGAATAGCCAGAGTAGGATTGGGATTATAACCTGAAGGATGTAGTTGGAACATAAATCCTATTAACACAATTGATATGTGAAAAATACGGGTTCGTTTACCTTCATATTAAAACAATACCAGAAACTTTGTTGGATAAGACAGCATAAGGCATCATAAACCCTACGGTACTAAAACATAAATAAACGAACATGAACAAACAAATACAGATACTCATTCTATTTGAGATTAAACCGAAATAAAACAGTAATATAAATCTTACGGAACAAAAACATAGGTAAACAAACACAACTCAAACAAGAAAAACAACACTTTAATCACTTTCTTTTTCAGATTAGAACACATTAAACCATCAGAATAAAACAAGAGATAAAACTCGAGGAGGGTTTAGCTCTACCTCACGGCAATTTCACCGAAGACTCCGAGTTCAACATTTTACAAAAATTCTTAGACAAGAAAACTTGGTCTAAACTTCACCGCGATAAGACGTGAAGGTCGCCTGGGGGTAAGGGGGGGTGGGTGGAAGAGAGGGGAGGGGGGGTTGGTGGTTGGGGGGGTGTGAGTGAGAGTGGGAGGGTAGGCGTGGGGGTGATAGTGGGGGTGGGAGCTGTGTTGGGGTAGGGGTGAGGGAAATTTTTATATTTTTACCAACCACACTCATAAAAATATTACCGTCTGATATCGCAAAGTTTTTCCTGAGGTAAATTTAGGAAAATACACATGACATTGATTTTTTTATTTTCGTGGTTTGGGGATTTTGTTTAGTCTTTAATGAGTTTTTAAAAGATGGGTTTATCGTTAGGAAAATACTGCCGTCTGATATCAAAGTGGGTTTTTTCTTGGTATTTTCATTTGTCTTTGGAGATATGATTGTGGTTTTGTACTGAATTGTAAATAGAATATAACTTTATTGTTTGATATTATAGTATTTTCTTAATTAGTGTAGGTTAGAATAGGTTAGGATATTTACACACACACACACACACACACACACACACACACACACACACACACACACACACACATTATTTTCTTGCATCTTTCACACCTTGTAATCCACCACCACATATTTATCTTTCTTGTTATCTTTTTTTCTCACTAAGTCTCTTCACTTCCCTTTTAATCTCTCATTTTCTTGTTTTTCTTCATATTTTCTTATTTTTAGTCTCATTTTTTCTTCATGTTTATATTTTTATTCATTATATTTTTTTTCTTGGTTCCATCTTTCCATCTCCTATTCTTCCTTCTTTCTCCTATTCTTCTTCCTCTTCTCATTCTCTATTTTTCCTTTCCCTTCTTCCTCTCCCATTCTCTAGCTTCTCGTCCCTTACATTCTTTCCCTAACTTTCCTTCTTTCAAACTTCTCTACTTTATTCCTTTCTTTCCTCCACCCACTCTACCTCTTCTCTCCTCCAGCAACCATTAATCTTTCCTTTCAATTTCCCTCTCCCAGCCACCTTTCCCTCTCCATCTCCGCGCCCACTAACCTTTTCTTCTCCTTCTCCCTTTACTCGTCCTCTTTCTATCTCTCCCATCTCCTTCTCCTACCATCTACTCCTTTCCCTTTACCTATCCCAGCCTCCCCTCCCTTCCCTCTCCTAACCATGGGTTCCTCTTCCTTCACTCTCCCTTTCCCGGCGTCCTCTCTTCCCTCTCCCGACCTCCTTTAACCTTCCTTCTCCCGGCCTTTTCTCCTTTCCCTCTCCCGTTCCCCTCTCGCTTCCCTCTCCCAGCTTCCTTTCCCTTCCCTCTCCCAGCCTCCCCTCCCTCCCCTCTCCTAACTATGGGCTCCTCTTCCTTCCCTATCCTCCCGGCCTCCTCTCTCTTCCCTTTCCCGGCCTCCTCTCTCTTCCCTTTCCCAGCCTCCTATCCCGACCTCCTCTCCCTTCCCCCTCCCCTTTCCAGCCTCCTCTCCCTTTTCTCTCTCTCTTTCAGCCTCCTCTTCCTTACCTACCCTCTCCATCTCCCGGCCTCTTCTCCCTTTTTCTCCCTCTTCCGGCCTTGTCTCCCTTACATAATCACCCTGGGCCACTCTTTCACTTGTTTGTCCCCTTATTTTCCTCTCCAGTAACTCACAAATAATAACACCCGCCCTTAACTTTATCCGACACACATAGGGCCAGCCGCTTGGGGAGGACCGGCTGTCGTGTGGAAAAGCCGGAAGTCGCAAGGGAAGTCGGGAGTAGTGTGGAAAATTCGGGCGTCGTGTGGTAAAGTCGGGTGCTATATCTATCTATCTATCTATCTATCTATCTATCTATCCAGCCATTCATCCATTCATCCTTCCATCTCTCTCTCTCTCTCTCTCTCTCTCTCTCTCTCTCTCTCTCTCTCTCTCTCTCTCTCTCTATATCTCTATATATATATATATATATATATATATATATATATATATATATATATATATATATATATATGTCTCCATCCATCCATCTATCTATCTATCTATCTATCTATCTATCTATCCATCCTTCTATCTATCTATCTATCTATCTATCTATCTATCTAACTATCTATCTATCTATCTATCTATCTATCTATCTATCTATCTATATATTTTCTTGTCAGGCCTTAACGAGTTCCATTTCCACTAGTAGTTGACTGCGTGTGTGTGTGTGTGTGTGCGTGTGTGTGTGTGTGTGTGTCTGTCGCTTTGACTTCTGTCTTAACCAAATTGTCTCCCCTCGTGATTGTTCTCTTGATATGTTTAACAGCTCTTGTTTCCCTCTATTGTTATTCTCTCTCTCTCTCTCTCTCTCTCTCTCTCTCTCTCTCTCTCTCTCTCTGTCTCTCTCTCTCTCACATACACACACACACTTTCTCCATGCCGTCTTCGCTTGCTCTTAAAAGAAAGTTACAATTTTTCGTTCCTAAGACACACATACACACCCACACCACACACACACACACACACACACACACACACACACACACACACACACACACACACACACACACACACACACACACACATCAACTTCTTTTTCCAAGGGATTAAATCGCCCGACACCACGCCGCAGCACCCGGTACTTTAAAGTTTAGCCAAGACCTCCCCACCTTGAGAGTTCTTGCCTCAGCGGGTCACTGTTGCGGGAGATTCACTGCTCACTTTAGATTTTGCTTCTTGACTGCTTAATTTTTGTGGAACATTTTCGTTGTGATATGTTCTTTAAGACGTTAATTTAGGTTTTGTTTACTATACTAGACTTGAGAGAGAGAGAGAGAGAGAGAGAGAGAGAGAGAGAGAGAGAGAGAGAGAGAGAGAGAGAATCATTAGCCTATGACATGATTGTTTTATTAATGGTAATGGTGATAGTTGTGGTAGAGCTAGTGGTTACAGTAGTAGAAGTAGTAGTATTAGTAGAAGTAGTAGTAGTAGTACGAGAGCATCGGCCCCAAAGCCGACAACAGTTGCAGATATTGACTATGAAGCAACAGTCACTGAATGTCGCATAGATCTGCGGCTCAACTAACTCAACAGAGCCAGGGTAGCTACTTATATATTAGGATATTTAATATTAAGGTAAATAAATGGTGGCGAAGGTGTGGCTATTGGGGGAGGCTGGAGGCCACGTTAAAAAAAAACAGTAGTAGTAGTAGTAGTGATAGCAACGGTAGTAGTAGTAGTAGTAGTAGTAGTAGTAGTAGTAGTAGTAGTAGTAGCAGTAGTAGCAGTGATAGCAACGGTATTAGTAGTGGCAATAATGGTAAAAACGGTAGTAAGAGTGGCAGTAGTGTTGGTAGTGTCGTCATCTTCAAGCCAGGGATCACACCCTAATCTTGTTTACAGGAGCCTTGAGGTGGCTAATCATATTACCTGCCCTGATGAGCGAGGTCAACTGGCAGCACACGACGGTCCAGGAGGAAAACGTCCACACATACACACACACACACACACACACACACACACACACACTCAAGGGCGTGCAAATGTAACACAAACTTAGTGTTCATATTTCTGTGCCTAAATGCATTTATGTGTTTTTATATGTATTATATCATCCTGCGTGTCTTAAATAAAGACGAAAGCTAAGGTGCTCCATTGTTTCCCCTTTCCTGTGTGATTTTATCGAGATTTATCCTGTCCACGTTTCCATTGTGGATCTACATGATATTTATATATATATATATATATATATATATATATATATATATATATATATATATATATATATATATATATATATATATATATATATATATATATATATATATATATATATATATATATATATATATATATATATATATATATATATATATATATATATATATATATATATATAGAGATATATATATATATATATATATATATATATATATATATATATATATATATATATATATATATATATATATATATATATATATATATATATATATATATATATATATATATATATATATATGTGTGTAACCGGTCGGAAATACTGGACATTAATTTCTCACTTGACTTGGGTTTTATTAAAGATTATTAGATGGAAATTGCAGTGGAAGCGCCCCTTTGAGAAAAAAACTGGAACCAGCACAAGAACACTTAAATTTGCTAAACAAAATGAATTCTCCGTGACCCGTGGAAGGATAGCGTCTGTGACTGGGATGAATGAGAAACACTGTAAAATTTAGACACTTATATTCCCTCCAACACTACAGACACAATCAAATAATGGTACACCAACATATGCACACCTCTTAACCTGAACTTAAAACTCTACTCTGGGGAATAAAAGTTATACATGATATTGCAATTATTACAAACTCAGACAATGCCTCATTAGACAACAATAAATGCAAGTATTAAGAAGTGTTGCTTGCACGCATGAAACAGGCCTTAAGGGCTTTCAACAAAATAATATCAACCACTGAGAAAATGGTATTAAAAAAATAAGAAATTAATAACTCTACAATGAATAGGCCTTAAAGGCACTCAACAAAATTATATCCAGCACTAAGAAAATGGTATTAAAAAAATAAGAACTTATTAACTCCACCCTGAATAGGCCTTCAGGGCACTCAACATATTTATATTACCCCAACAGATGAGCACTTCCTAACCTAACTTAAACACTACTCTGGGGAACAAAGGTAATACCTGAGATCGGAATTATAAAGAAAAATTAAATGCATTAAAGGAACTAAATCACAGTGTCACTCTGGTTTCAATTAGTGACACGAACATTAAAAAACAATACTATCAAAATTATTTAAGAAATATTAAACTGCACACGTCAAGATAATATCAGTAACTGAAAGAAATGGTATTAACTACACACAAAATATTATCACTCTTATTAAGTCTATGTTTGTCTTTGGTACCCTCAAAATGTTCTACACTACTGAGGGTATACGCAAACACTTGTTATCTTGAAAATAGGCTCTTATTCTCGTACGGGAGATGAATACAGATGGACAAAGAAACTCGCTTCCACACCATAAGGACTGGTGGTCTCCACTCTCTGTATCACTGCGCACTGGCATGTACAGATGCCAGCATTCACAAGCTGAATACATAAAATGTAAATATGATAATTCACATACATAACATGGTGCATAATAAATGGAAATATTACATAGGATTAATACGTGTTCTGTAATACTTTACTATACATAATTAATAGAGTAATATAAGAATACACAGCTAGAGGTACTACTTCGTGTCCATATTATACACCTCCCTCCCCCCCTATACGTTCATAGTTTCATCTTGAGCGGCCTTTTGTTTCTGAGTCGCTCGGACCTGCGGAGTACCGGGGCAGAAACACAAGGTGGGGATGGATTTACTGTAAAGGCATCAACATAAGGGGACTCAACTGGGGAAGGGTGAACACTAGGCAGCTCCACAGGTCGGAGGAAACGACGGTTCCTCCACCATACTCTACCACTAGGAAGACGCACTTGGTAGTCCCTGGACCGGCCAATACCCATGACAACCCCAACCTTGTCCCAGCGGTGAGATACCGGATCTTGAATCCTGACCTGCTGGCCGATACTCAACCTGGGAAGGGGGCGGGCATGACAGTCGTACCGAGCAGCGACATCTGCGGCTCGTTCTGCTGCACGGCGGTCACATTCTTCAGTCTTGGCTTGCCATTCTTGAGAAAAAGACTTCGGGTGGGCAGGAACACAAGACCTGAGATGATGTCCATATAGAACCTGGGCTGGGGAGCGTCCGGTGAAGTTCGGGGTGTTGCGTAACTCTAACAAACCTCGATCGAAGTCCTCGCAGTCGATATTTCCTGAGGGTGACACCTTAAGGATCAGGTTTTTAACAGTCTTGACTGTGGCTTCAGAGCGTCCATTCGCCTGGGGGTAGTGGGGCGAGGTCACGACATGACGGACTCCCCAACGGTCCATGAAGTCCCGGAACTCGTGGCTGGTGAACTGGGGTCCTCCATCGGTCCTGAGGCGGAGGGGAACACCAACTTCTCTGAAGTAATGCCTGAAATTCCGGATGGTAGCAGTAGCCGTTGTATCACTACCACAGGGGACGACAACAGGACATCCAGACAATCGGTCGGCAATGACGAGGAAGGACTTCCCTGCCACTGCAAAGAAGTCGGCCGACACAGACTCGAAGGGTCTTGAAGGGTTATCGTCGCACATTAAAGGTTCCTGTTGCTGGCTGGGTTGCAGAGTCTGACACGGCTCACAGGCACGGACAGTACTTGCAATGTCCGCGTCGATTCCGGGCTAAAATACAGTCTGCTTTGCCAGTCGCTTGGTGGCCTCCAATCCTCGATGGCTGTCGTGAAGGCGGGTCAAGGTACGGCGGCGTAGGGCAGCAGGAATGACTACTCGTGGACCATACAAGTCGAAGTCTCCGTCAAAATAGAGGTCCTCGCGTATCTTCCAGTACGGGAGTAGCGATTCATGAAAGTCGTATCGGTTCGATGGAAATCCCTGGGACACACAGTCGACGAGCCGGATGTAGGAAGGGTCGGCCCGGGCTGCGGTGTGGAGATCTTCAAGGGTCTTGTCTGCATCCGGTGCTGTAGACTCTTCTGATGTGAAGACGGCCTTCAATGAGACTACTGACTTGAGGGATGCAGCAGCTGTAGAACACAACATCTCGTCCTCTGGGGTGGGGCGACTGACAGGGGCTCGGGACAGGGCATCCGGGATGCACAGCAGCTTACCCGCACGCCACACAGCCGTGAAGAGATAAGGCGAGAGTTTCTCTTTCAAACGTTGAAGGCGAGGATTCTCTACTGCATCCAAAGAGTAGTGATTGATAATAGGTACAAGAGGGCGATGATCCGTGAAGAGGGTGAAGTGCTGAAGTCCTATCAGGTAGAAGCAGCACTTCGCCATCGCCCAGACAACAGCCAACATCTCCAGCTCAATCTTGGCATATCGGGTCTCGGCGTCCGTCAGGAACCGGGATCCACACTGAATTAAGCGGAGTTGTCCACCGCCATGGTCCTGCAGAAGGGCGTAACCAACGCCGTAGAGTCTGGAGGCATCAGTCTGGAGGACGGTGGGTAGGGCTGGGTCGTAACAGGCGAGGACAGGTGGACTTAAGAGGGCTTGCTTGATTCGCTGGAAGGCCTCTTGACGATCTGGGGTCCACAGGAATGTCCTCCTGGGGCTCAGCAGGGGGCGTAACGGCTGGGCTGCGGCGGAGATGTCAGGTGAGAATTCAGCCAGCTGATTGACCAGACCCAAAAAAGAACGGAGGTCTGTCAGGTTGGCAGGGGTTGGAAAATCCCTGATTCCACTTAATTTCTCCGGGTCAGCTGCGATACCTGATGCTGAGAGAGTGTACCCACAGAAGTTCACTGATGGTCCGGCAACTACAAACTTGTCAGCGTTGAGGGTAATCCCATACTTTAGACATCTGGTGAGAACTTCATATATTCGGGAGAGGTGGGCACAGTAGTCTTCGTCATGGAGTAAAATGTCATCAACCACCTTGACACAATTCGTGACTCCTTGAAGGGCCGCGTCACCACGTTGACAGAATGCATCGCCCGTAGCGGCAAATCCCATGGGGCCTCTGCAATACTGATATCTTCCATATGGTGTGATGAATGTAGTCAAATGTTGGTCTTCTTCGGCCAACTCGATCTGCCAATAACCACATAAGGCGTCCATCGTTGTAAAAAACTTCGCCTTCGGGTCCACATTTCGAACAGCTGCGAAGGGTGTGGGTGAAGGGTGGGCTGGACGGGAAACTTGCTGGTTAAGTTTTGACAGATCGGTGGTGATCCGTACTCCACCACGAGGTTTGGCGACGGGGACGAGAGGGTGGCACCAAGGTGAAGGTTCGTCTCCGGCCGGCTTGATGATTCCCTGAGCAACCATGGAGTCAAGCTCTTGTCTAACTAGCTCCTTGTAGGCGTGAGGAATCAAACGAGGGGTGTGGATGGCAAAAGGTGTGGCACCATCCTTAAGATGAATCTTCATAGGTGGACCCACCATCGGCTTGAGTGGTGTGGATCCCAAAGATTTCTTCGTAACCAACTCGTCAGCAAACTCCTTGAGAAGGTAAGCTCTTGCATCAGAAGGGGACGTGTTAGTAGAGACAGGGAGTTCCTTCAACCTGTTGACATGGGTGACCTTTAAAATAGGTTTGGGGAATTCCTTGGAAATAATGGCCAACTCTTGACAATGGCCATATGATAAAAGCGGAGTCGGGATCTCATCATGAACATCAATCCGGGCTGAGCAAGACTGCTTACCAAAGGTAAGAGTAGCCCAGAAAGATCCCAAAGCTGGAGCCATCTTGGAACCATCAGCCTTCAGTTTCGTTGTCTGAGGAGGGGGCTGTAGGTTGCTCCGGGGTATTCCCAAACTTGCTAAGTGTTCTGGACCAATTACTGAGACGTCAGCACCGGTGTCAGGTAACATCTGAAGACTGGATGACAAGTTACCGTGAGAAATGACGACATTGATGTGCTGGGGCGTCGTGTCTGTGGAACAATGTACACGACGGCAGGAACGACTGGACACAGCGTCTTGATGCTTGCCAGAAGGAGGGGGCTCGCCAGCACTACCTGAGGATGACTTCTTGGATCCTTGGTGGTGTCCTTTCTGTGTCTTCGTACGACAACATTTGTCATAATGGCCCACACGACCACAAAGTCTGCACTGAACTTTGCTAGCAGGGCACTTGACTGTGTAAGCCCAGTGCCCTGGCGGTCGCAACTTCTGCACACGCTTTGAGCAGCTGGGCACTGGAAGGCATTATGCTGTCTCACACAGCTGTTACACAAAGCTGTTGCTGAAGGTGTAGCTGGAGGGTGAGGGGTGGGGTTACCTTGATGCTTCTTACCCTTTCTGTAGGAAAACACCGCCCTCACCTGGTCAGGTTGTGAAAGTAAAGCTGAAGTCGCACACCTGGCGGCCTCGTACGCTCGACATTTTGTAACTACATCTTGAAGGGAGGAAGTGGGGTCAAGTGAAATGAGACGCTGAACTAGCTCTTCATCTCGAACACCCGTTAAAATAATTGTCTTGAGTTGTGTCTCTTCACAGACTTGAGAATTCCAGGACAAACGTCAACTTCCTCTGAACATATTTTGAGTCTTACAAAAAATGCATCAAAAGATTCTCCATCAAGCTGCTTACATTGGAGTAGTTCTCTTCTTCTGATTGCTTCGTTGCGGTGTCCCTTAACATGTTCCTGTAACTTGTCAAGCACGGCCTATACAGTCAGAGTTGTCGTAGGAGGCACTTGAAGTGTGTGCTCGAGAGTACGTTGTGTCTCTAAGGACAAGCACATACGAAGCTGTATCATCTGTTTAGGCTGTGGTAAACTTGACAGGCCAACCATTGTTGCATAGTCTTGCCAACGTCGACGCCATTCCCGAAATATCTGATAAGAAGCGTCAGACTTCAGAGAGGGAGGCGTCTGTGCTGCAGCCTTTTGAGGAATTGTTGAATCGACTCTTGGAAATGAGGTACCAGTACCTCTAGTCGTATCAGCATTAGTAGTAGCAGAAGAATCTTGTGCAGTAGATCATTGTGGGGAGGCTAACAGAGAAATCAAGACTTCAAATCTGGCTTGATCCTCTCTTCTTCTCAGGTCATCCTCACTTCTACGTATATCTTCTAGTTCTCTGTGTCTTTGTTCCTCTTCGTGGCGTCGTCTTTCAGACTTTCTGTACCGAATTTCTTCCTCTTCTCTCCTTGCAACATAGTCCTGGTGTCGAGAAGTTTCCATCCACTTAATCAGTTGAAGGAGATCTGTGGACGCAGGCACCGCAGGAGAGCTTGCTCGCGACGAACGAGGAGATTCTGTGGGTGATTGGGCGTTGTCACTTTGGGGAGCTTGGGGCCTGAGTGTGGGTGGGGAGAGGTCTCCCAGACTTAAACTCATAACCCCATCGTCCAGGGTATCAGTTTGATCCCTGTGAGACATGCCGACAGCTTCTGTACTCTATCTGTGCAAAAGACCGGGTCAACCCCTCGTAATCTATGCACAGAATTACAGAAGTCTAAAGTAATTCTCAAGAATTTAATATAAGGTGGGCCTGTGAGTGCGTGTGTGTGTGTATGGCTCGTTGCCAGGAGGCTTGGCGCGCATAGTGGCAACTGCTGCTCGCGGGTCAGTTACCCTATGACCGGAGATGGGAGCGGACGTACTGCTGGGCAAGCTCCCTTAGTCATCTGACTGCAATTTGCACAGACAATTCTGATTACAATACACAACACAGCACTTCACAAAACACTTCACTTCACAGCACAGCACTGTACACAGCATAGCACTTCACAACACTGTAAGTCCTGAGGCTTGTAGTCTGGCTGTAAATCCTTGAAGCTGAAGATGAGACGCCATTAACACAGTCCGGGCGGGAAGGCTTAGTCCACTGAATCTCACTGAGAAATCTCACTGCGCCATCTATGTTTGTCTTTGGTACCCCCAAAATGTTCTACACTACTGAGGGTATACGCAAACACTTGTTATCTTGAAAATAGGTTCTTATTCTTGTACGGGAGATGAATACAGATGGACAAAGAAACTCGCTTCCACACCATAAGGACTGGTGGTCTCCACTCTCTGTATCACTGCGCCCTGGCATGTACAGATGCCAGCATTCACAAGCTGAATACATAAAATGTAAATATGATAATTCATATACATAACATGGTGCATAATAAATGGAAATATTACATAGGATTAATACATGTTCTGTAATACTTTACTATACATAATTAATAGAGTAATATAATAATACACAGCTTAAGGTACTACTTCGTGTCCATATTATACATTAAGATGTTACTGAGTCCACCAATACCTGGGAACCCTGCTTCACCCAACTCAACATACACCCGTAATAGATGGAGATAAAATGTTTCTCTAGGTATCCCTTAGACTCCTGGTCTCAGTGTGTGACCATTAATTTACTCAGATAGCCTCAGTGTACTCTCAGTGCGTCCATGGGCGGGAAGAGAGAACGCCAGCAGGTGACCCTGGCCAGTAGGTAACACTTCTAGCAGACTGAAGACACATGGTGTTGTGCACCCACGTGGTAAGAACTGATCACCCAATGCTGATGCTGGTCCCGTGTCGTTTTAGTTGTCGGGAGCACTCGTTCACTCAAGAGATCCTTGCTAAACCCGCTAACCAGTGACAAGCCTGCACTGATCGTTCCAAGTGCGACAATCGCCAATCATCAATCATCAACAGCATTCTCAAATGGCAGTCAATCTCTCTCAGTCAATCTTTTGAGGTCAAGTGGGTTCTGACGGAAACCCTGAAATGAACTCACTGTTAGCTCTTGCTAACTTTATCACTGCCCTATCTAACCCCTATCTGAGATCGAATGAGACTTACTTGTTATACTGCAATAGCGCAACACAGGTGACTAGACCACGTGACCGTTTCGACCTCTCTGACGCACAGTCTGCCCTCTCTGTTCGACCGCTGTCGTCTGACTGAGAGCCAGCCAGCCTCATGTCTTCCCAAGGTGGTAGCCTAGGCCTACGTGACATATTTTCCGCCGAACTAATAACTTTCTTGGGACACCCGTAACATTATTCAGACTAATAAACGATCTATAATAATTTCAAATCTAATAATGTCATTTAATTTCATGCTTCGCGTCCATATTAATTCGGTAAACTACATTTGATATCGTATAGGCCTAGTTCCAAAAGCTCTCACTACGTGCAGGATCGCTCCTCCCTCAGTCGACCTTGAACTCAGTATCGCCAATGGCGCGGCATTTGATTGTATATATATATATATATATATATATATACAATCAACACCTCAACCCACCAGGATTCGATTCCATGGCCCACGAGCCCATGACTGTGACCGGGGAACGCTACCTCTGGACCCCCAGGATACTAAAAGCAGTCCTAGACTTTGTTATATTTCACACAAAGCCTGTTCAACTAGCTTATGGCGCCGTGAACCTCTAATGTATGTAGAAGTCCGCGTGCTTTATTGGGCTAATGAAATATATATGGATCCTCGTGTTTCGAAGCCGGATTTGGTAAAACGTTACTGTAATGTTACAGATCTCACATGAAGAAGATTACATATAGGTAGAATATTGATAGTATAAGAGTATAAAAGAGAGGAAGACTTTAGGTAGCGTGGCCGCGATAGTTATTTACACTTATCGTATCTTATACGTCAACACACATCTATTACGTCTTAAGGGCGACTTCTCAAACACGGCTTCGTTACAACTCTTTATTAATTACGAACATGACATGGACACATTAATAACACCTTCTATTGAAGTTCTTAAGGACGTTATGTTTACGTTACTAGGACATCATATTACGTTACTAGACACTCTGATTCTCGGACACGAACATGAAATGAATACACTTCCCACGTAAGTAACTCATCCCGTGGAAAGCTCTGACAAACACTCACGTGACCTAGGGGGGGCCTAGCAGGTGGTCCTGGGTTGTCTCTATGGGAGACTGCTTAGCTGGGCGCCGGAGGGAAGTCTCGGTCCTGACCGGAGGCGACTGGAGGCGACCGGAGGCGGCTTGCCTCCGGCCCCTGACTTCTCTCGAGCAGGCCTGGTGGTGTAGTAGCTCGCCCTTCTTCCTTACAAGACACACACTCTCTCTGTCCCTCTCTGGCTCTCTGTCTCCGGGTATCTCTCTGAGGGAGGACTAGGACGTCCTATATATTGGGAGGCGAGCCCTCAGGTTGAGCTGATGGGAGGGGGGGGGGCGGTGAAGGGTCTCCTTACATTTGCCCTCGCTAATGTAGGGTCAGGTCTGGACTTTTTCAGAGACTATAAGTTGTATCTTGGGAGAGAGTCGGCTGGTGCCTTCTTACATGTTTGTTGTGGTGCTGTGTCACATGGGAAGGGGAGCCTGGCTGATCTATAACCCTTGGTCAGCCGCAGAGATACCCTACACTTTTGACCCCCCTAATGTCGGGTCAAGTTTGGACTGTTCTGCGGTGAAGGCCATTGTGCATATTGGGAGAGAGCCGGCCGGTGCCCCCTTACATGTGTGACATGGGAGGGGAGCCTGGCCGACTGGTTACCAGCGGCTAGGGTCATATGTACAGAAGCAGTAGATATGTCACAAATGTTATCGAATTACCACTGGCTGTCCCGCCAGTCTCCGGTAATTTCCCGACGTTCGGTATATCAGGGCCAAATGCAAGAACTGCCGTCGTGTACACGATGCTGTGGTATCCCGATGGTCACCTTGCAAGAAGCATACGGTGATTAAAAACAAAGGAAAAATGTGCGATTCATTATTAGAACGTGGGAGATTTCCGTGGTGCTCTCGTCCCCGCCCGATGCATACTACGATGGAACTATATTTTGAAACCAAAATAAAATAAAATAAATTGGATGTACATAAATTGTATACATCTGCAAAGGAATAATTTAATTTTATAAGATATCCTCCATATGGAACAGCATATGAAGAATTTATTGTTCTTTTTAATAGAATTCCATGTTTGTGTGGCAACATCTGCCAGCCTCTACTTGCCTCATCACCACTTATATCCACCAAATTCTTCTAACCATCATTGAAGGTAAGCCTTTAAGATAGCTAATCCAAATAATTTATGTGTAAGAATGTATGGAAATCAAATTAAGCTAAAATAGATCGTAATGAGTGCAATTAATAATCGGCCAACACTCCCAAAATAGTTATTGCATTAGTATAAATATTTATTAGCCTAAATTTCATATTTTAACAAGTTCAAATATGCCAGGGTAGTTGCTAGGCCCTAACACATTTGCCAGTTTTTGCTTATTTGATTTTTTCATGTTTTCTTTCTTTATGGATGGTAAATATCAAGGGTTTCCATATGTTTAACAGCAATATTGATATACAGTACTATACACAACCATTCTATATTATGTCTACAAGTATGGTTGAATCAAGTGTTAATACATTGGCCTTGAATGTCCATGATTCCGACCAAAATAAACGAAATTGATATTATTATTATATTTTCGGTCATCCAGCGAATTTTAGGATTTTAAGTTGGCCGATTTTTACCAGTTAGGTTAGGTTAGGTAGGTTAGGTTAACATTTGATGTAGAACATTAAAATTTTAAAGGGTTTTCGTTTTTTCTATGAAATTCTCCAAAAAAAGGATCACAGTTTTGGAATCATGAAAATCTGCATTAGAAAATATATATTTTTAAATTTTTTGAGTGTTGTATATGAAACCGAAAAGTCCGAGTTTCCAACGGAAATGTAATTTTTTGGATTATCTTAACAGCTAAAATTACCCACAACATGTAAGTGTTGGAAACTTATAAATATTAACCCTCGTAAATAAAGATGTTTCAAAATTCGCAAATTTAACTAACACAACATTAATGTCTTTATTTTCACTTACAGGTGGAGAGACAGCTGACTATCCACCTTTCACCAAAACTGAGAAATAATTCTTGGTGTCATGGATGATGTGGAATTTTTCCCGTTAGTCAGAAGATTCGTTCCCAGACCCAGAACAGAAAAATTTGGAGACTTTCTGTAAAATCCCAGAATTATTCATTATTTTATCCTCGGATTTTGCTCAGATCAGAAACAAATTCTGTTTCTGGAAGTTTCAGAAAATACGTCTCGAGAAATCCGAGCCAATTTCAATTCTGGGCCTTGGAGAGTTCCGGCTAATGGAGATGGACTTAAAGTTTCCAAGATCCCAGACTCTAATGCACTTAAATTGCTCTATACAAATGGTCTGAGCAAAGGCAGATGACTTAAGTGCACTTGTAGATGGTTAATAGCAGCAGCAGCGACTTAAGATACTGTTAATAGATTCTTTTAGTGTATTAATTGACATGCAAGTTCTGTTTTTCTTTTGTTGTCATTGAGAGGTATGTAATAATGAGCTTCTTTTTACTTTTTTTCTCTTTTATAGATTTTGTAAATTCTTTCTTGATTCATTTTTATGTAATGAGTTATAATGTTTTGTTATTTTGTTATATAAAATTTAATTTAATTTATAACCAAATTGGCAATCTGTTTCATTCCCATCAGTTTAGAATAAATTTATAGATATCCAAAGAAATAATCATTTAACCATATCCTGTTTCATATTCATATGCTTCACTATAAATTTGGTGAATAAAGATATTGTTCATCTTACAAAATTAATTTCACTACAGTATTTACAGGTATATACAGAAATATAATTTTACTGCAATACAAGGATACAATGAAAATTTGATTCATGTTTGGTTTGGTGAAGATGTCAAAATAGCATTTACTGTTCTTAGGTAATGTGAGAAAAACTAACAGAACTTAAAGAGAATTGAGAAATTCTCAGCAGCATTGAAATGAGCTGCCCACACTCTATGAGTGGTTGGTTTGTTCCTGTAATGTAAGACAGGTAATATTAAGCTGTGGGTGGAATGATGAATCACTGCCGATAACTCCCTTAAAATAATCTTAACAAAATATAAGGATTGTTTCTTTGATGCTACTTCAGAAATCAAAGCCAATGCCATAGCAAAATTAAAATACTGTACTTTGGTATATTCTACTGACTTCATCCACAGAACAGGCCATAGTTCTCTTTATTTACACTCACCCAACCCCAAGTTCATGACAAATTTAATACTTTATTGTTAGATTAAATAAGGACAAAGAAAAAAGGAAGAGATACTGCACTTTATTCCTACGTTCTTATGGTTGTTATAGGCTTTATTTACCTATATTCACTGTAAGTAATCGTATTTCATACCCAGAATTGGCTTATAATCCAAGAAAATAGGAAAATGAGGTGCACCTTAGCTTGGGATTCAAGTTTTTCATGCTGGTAAATACTGCAGCACGAGCAAACGTTTCGTGCCACTGACAACGTTTTGATGGTCGCAGTGTACCAACCTCCCAGTCTTCCGCCAGTTGGTACGCCTGACTACACCACGAGGACGTAGTAACAACAACCGAAGGTCGGGGACCACCATGGCCATTCTTGAATAATCGGTAAACTTTTCTTCCATCGTATTACGACCACCGGGATACCACAGCATTGTGTACACGACTGCAGTTCTTGCATTTGGCCCTCAGTGTACAGACAAACAACAGGCAGGTAGATTTCCACCAGGTCACAGAAACACACTTGTGCACCGTAGTCTCCTTTAATAGTAGACCCGGCTGTCATATGGCATTACGAAAATTGTGACCAAGTCTCAGGTTGCTGATCTGACTTTCTGCCTCATTTACACACATTTGCAGGGTCTCAACTGTTTCTCTTACTATTGACCATACCACAAATATATCCATATTCATTCTTGATCTGTTTTATTCTTGATCTGTTTTATTCTCCTATGTCAGTTGATATTAATATTGAAGCGGGGCCTTCTCGGATGGGTCCCACTGGTCGGGAAGATTGTGGACCCCAGGGCCGAACTGATCATCATCAAGCTACTGGGGCCTCAACTGACACCACCGCGGTTGCTGGAGGATCGGCTTTTTTCACACTTCATTTTTCCAACATTCGCGGCCTGAGATCCAATTTTTCTTCTGTGGAATACCATCCATTAACCTCTTCCCCCGACCTCTTACTACTTTCCGGACATCAACTGACCAAAGCAGCTTCACCCAAACCTTTTCAAGTCTCCAACTACAACCTTTATACCCCCTTCCGTTCTAAGGGAGGTGTATGCGCCTACTGCAACACACGTACACCTATAGCTCGACTCACGGATCTTGAATCTTCCCTTTATGATGTCATCTGGCTCAAAATATCTCTACCTACTGTGACTATTTTTCTTTGTTTCCTATACTGTTCTCCCAACTCTACCAACTATTTCGAACTCTTTGACTATCTCACTTCTTGCCATAAGTCATTGCTATCCACACACCCCAACACCGAAATCCTCTACCTAGGGGATTTCAGTGTACATCACGGAGAGTGGCTGAGGCACTCTCTTTTTCCCTACTTAATGATTTTGGAACAAATAATCAAACACCCTACACGCGTTCCTGATCGACACGATCAACTTTCTAACATTCTTGATCATTGTTTTACCTCTAACCCCTCACACTATTCATACTCAATTTTTGCCCCCTTAGGGTCTTCTGATCACAACCTTATTTCTATTAAATAAAACTGGGCACGATCACCTCCCCCACCCCCCTCTAAACGTCAACTATGGCACTATCGGAGGGCAAGCTGGCAATCCTTGCGAGAATTCTTCACCGACTTTCCTTGGAATAAATGTTGCTTTTCCACTCGGGACGCCTCGATATGTGCTGACAGCATTGCTGGGGTTATACAGGGCGGTATGAGTGCATTTATCCCATCTTCTACCAAAACTTTCACATTACAATCATGGTTCGATCACTCTTGCTCTCTTGCTTGCAGGGTGAGAGATAGAGCATATCGAGCTATGAAACTATCTCCTTCTCCTATTACCCACACCACTTTCATTACATCTAGGAATGGTTGTAAGGCTATTCTTCGTAGGGCCAAGCGGAATTTTATTAAAAGAAAGACCGCTGCCCTGACTAATTCTTCCTCTAGTAAATCCTTTTGGTCCTTAACTAAAACCATCTGTAACAACTTCTGCACTCCTTCTTTTCCCCCCCTCTTCCGACCCGATAACTCTATAGCCAACTCTCCCCCTGACAAAGCCAACCTCTTTGGCACCTTATTCTCCTCTAATTCCACCTTAGACGATTCGCACTCTATCCCTCCTACCCCTGCACCTCCTACTGAACCTATGCACTTTCCTATATTCTCCACTCGTTGGGTTGCCGGTGTTTTATCCAGGTTGGATGTGAGTAACGCGCATGAACCGGACGGAATACCCCCTCGTGTTCTGAGGGAGTGTGCTAAAGCCCTGGCCCCTGTGCTGGCTCGCCTCCTTCGCCTCTGCTTCAAAACCCAAACTTTTCCTTCTTCTCAGAAGCATGCCTTGGTTCAGCCCCTCCCAAAGAAGGGTGACCATTCTATTCCCTCTAACTATCGCCCCATTGCCCTAACTTCATCCCTCTTTAAGATTTTCGAAACTATCTTGAACTCCCATTTTCTCCGTCACCTTGAACGTCTTTCTCTTTTGTCGGATCACCAGTATGTCTTTCGCCAGGCGAGATCTACTGGTGATCTGCTCTCCTATTGCACCCATCTTTGGTCATCCTCTCTTAGGGATTGTGGGGAAACTTTTGTCGCGGCCCTCGACATCTCCAGAGCATTTTGTAGGGTATGGCACAAGTCTTTGCTATCTAAACTTCCCTCTTTTGGTTTCTCTCCCCCACTTTGTTTTCTCATCTCTAGCTTCCTTGAGAACCGATCCATGGCAGTTGTTGTCGAGGGATCGATCTCTAGCTCTTTCTCTACCAGTAGTGGTGTCCCATAGGGTTCTGTTCTTTCACCTCCTCTCTTCCTTCTTTTAATCAATGATTTACTTCACACTACAACTAATTCTATCCTTCCTTACGCTGATGATTCTACTCTTCACTCTTCTTCACATTTTCCCCTTCCTCCTAACTCTCAAACTACATCTGTTTTTAGAACTGATATCATTACTTCTATCAATGCGGATCTGTGCAGCATCTCTGAATGGGGGGGGTACAAACTTGGTTAAGTTCAAAGGAATAAAACTCAATATTTACCAATTACACTTTGTAAATTAGATGATCTCCCACCAATTACATTTCAGGAGGCTATCATCCTGCCAAATTCTGAAATAAATATGTTAGGCCTCACCATTTCCTCCAATATGTCCTGGAAATCACACATCCTTAGTATAACTAAAGCTGCCTCCCGAAAGTTGGGAATGCTGTACAGATGTCGTAGCTACTTCACTCCTGAGCAGTTGCTCCAAGTATATAAGGGATTCATTCGTCCTAACTTGGAGTACTGCTCTCATATCTGGGGTGGCTCTTCTTCTGTCCAACTATTAGATAGGGTGAAATCAAAGGCATTTCGTCTTATTAATTCGCCTCCTTTAGTCGACAATCTCTCTTCCTTTTCTCTTCGCCGCAATGTTGCTTCACTCTCTCTCTTTTACAGGAACTTTAACGGGCAATGCTCTGTGGATTTGGTATCCTGTGTACCGCCGACAAGGCCGTGGTCTCGTAACACACGTCTTGCCCGCGGTGCCCACCGTTTCTCTGTGGATGTCGGTCACACGAGAATAACCCGTTATAGTACCTCCTTCTTTCCTCACACAGCCAAACTGTGGAATGCTCTGCCTTCTTCTGTGTTTCCATACTTATACAATCTGTCTCACTTTAAAAAGCTGGTTTTCCGGCATCTTCGTGGTGTTGATTAACACAGTATAACCTTTTTGTTCACTATTTTCAATTTCGTTCTGCTCTTTTTTTTCCGCCCCCCAGGCCCCGTTGTGGGTCGTTTGACCTGTGCCCGGGTGGGCTAATTCCCGTAAAAAAAAAAAGTCACTAATTCGTCACAACACTGTTAACAGGGTAATGACTTCACAGCTGGACTCTCACTTCGAATATGTAGCCAGCACACTAATAGTGTACAATTCCTTAGTCTTTTCTCTTTATATTGATCACAACAATTCCACAATACTTCCACAACAATTATCTCCAGTTGTTCTACTAGGTTAGATCTGGACACTGGGAGGAAACGATCGACTTACTGAGTCAGCCACACGCTGCCTCTTATATACCTCATCATCACCTCGAACATCCTAGCACCACCCAGAGACGTCCAGGTGGCTCTTGAACGTTCTACTCTGATCGAGGCTTACAATAATAAGTAAATCATAATAAAATTGTTGCAACTGGAATATCAAAAAAGATGTGGTTGTAATCTCTTGTATAATCACATGAGTGATAATCTGAAAACTATTTTTGACGCTCTCAAGATATCAGAGCCTCTCAGTGGTCTATTATTATCAGTTCCGTGAAGAGGTTTATCATTCTAGGTTACTATGGTAATAACACTAATGATGATCGGGTAGATGCAAAGTGTTTTGGTTAGTTGCGGTGAAAATCGTTTGTTAAACAAAAAAGCAGTGAGAAAATGCCTCCAACCTCATCCGCCTTTAAACAACAGTGCTTGAGGGTTCAAGCACAAGCAATAGTTTGGGCTTAATCTTCAATTGGTATCCAAGAGATCCCCAATCCAGAAATGTATTGCTTTTTAAAAAATGCTGACAGAGAATGGCTGCCAGTTATCAATACACAAAATACTGCACCTGAATCAGTTCTAGAATTTACAAAGTGTGCTTGCAAAAAGAATAAATGTGAGGGACTGTCATGCTCATGCTTTAAAAGTGATTTTCCCTTCATAGGCTTGTGTAACTGTGTACATTGTGAGAATCAGGATATTCATTCTGTGGTAATTGATGATTTTGATGGTGCTAAGTGATGGTTTTATGTATGGTATAATGAATCATCAGTTGTTTTCATTAGAATTCATTAACAGTCTTATTTAAGTGTATGAATACTTGCTTAACCTTCTTAGGCTCATGCATATCGAAGTTCTTTCTTTAATTAAGAAAATGTTTAATTAGTTTCATTAGTTCTTCACATACACACATATGTGCATATTAGAAATTGTATCTACTTTGTACAGAGATATTTTCACACATTCAAGTGTGTGTTAGATGGAATGAAGTGATTTTGTACATATCTTTTTATCATAGTAATACAAATATTTCCTTAAGCTTACTTTATTGTTCAGTTCCATTTGTTCTTTATGAATGCTGTATGTGTACAGAAAATTACTATTATATTTTAATAGGTGCCACGAATGTTATTCAGACTCAAATGAATATTATAATGAGTACGTTTCTTTCCTAATTTGAGCTTTTGTCACCTAACATATATATTACAAATGCATAACGCATGTCTGCATTACCTGTAGTTTTTGGCACCAAAGAACCTTGTAGGCCAAAACTAATTATCCCAATGAATTTATCGTCCCACAAAACCCCTATTTACATATCCAACTTGCCTATGTTAGTAAAAAATATGATTTTCAGATTTTTTGCAAAATTCGAAAAGGTCATCTGCAGGCCATGGGAGCTTGCCGCCATATAGATCCTTAATGGGGTTGGTATAAAGTAGAAAAAAACGCAGTAACTCCTTTTATTCATTAAATGAGATCGATAATAAGTAAGGACAGAGACTATTGGTGCCCTCTATCGCCCTCACTCAACCTCAATATTTTCTTTTTGCCCCGCGCTCTCTCTCTCCCCTCTCTCTCTCTCCGCATTCTTTTCCCGTCTCACTCTCTCATTGTCTACCGTTATACACTCTCTATCCCCACCCCTCTCCCTCCCACCCTGTCTCTCTCTCTCTCTCTCTTTTTCTCTCTCTCTCATCTTTTTTCTCACTCTCTACGTTTTTCTCTCTAGCCCACTCCCTTCTCTCTCTCACCCACCTCTGCCTCTCTTGTACCCCCTTTCTCCCAGCCGTCTCTCTCTCTCTCTCTCTCTCTAGCATGATAACCCTACAAAGCCTCATACAGGCAGCTTGTTCTAATAACTGCAGCCACGCTACTATTGGGTTGAAACTCTCGCCTTATCGAGTGTTCTGCCGAGAATTTAATATCAGTCCGGCAGTATAATAATGGAAAGGGTTGGTGCCGTCTGCCAGGGTTTATTTAGTAAGTGGCAGGGAGATGATATGTTAAAGTCTGGTGTGTGTGTATGTGTGTGTGTGTTGTGCACACAGGATGACAGCATTATGCTAGTGTTAAGGTGCAAGCACTGTTTGCTTCCTCTCGCTTTCAGCTACCGCCACTGGCTAGCCCTCGTGGCGAAAAGGGAAGCAACTTGCATAAGTCTTCCCCTGGCGGTACACAGCCTCCTCACCATCAAGACTCCATGTTGTGCCTCCTCGTGGCAAAACACAGTAACTGTGTGCCTCGTGGGCCCAGACTAGACTAGCAGGGGATCTCGGAGTAGCAGTGGGCCCCAGAGGGACGGCGCATAGGCCCACTGGCATGTGGACAAGTCCTGGCCCCCTACCAACCTCTGCCCCGCTGCCTTGCGGATTAACTTTAGTAGCTATAAAGCTACAGGAGTAAACTCCGAACGAAAAATCTGCTGTGAAGCCCTGCATCGGGCAGACTTGCTTACAGAGCTCTAACAAAACCCCAACGGCGGTATAGGCGGAAGAGGTGACCAACCTGGGAACCCAACGACTACACCGGCAGAAGAAGGCAATGCCTGATGGGCAAGCTACTCGGGCGAAACCCAACAAACTGGGCTATTGGCAGTCCATTGCAACTCTCCCTCTCCCTAGTTGTTGCACCACTTGCACCACTGGATCAGGAAAAGGGAGAGCCAAGATGTGTGGTTGCAGTCTGCTATCCTACCTCACCACATAAATCGACTCACGCGCAGCCATCATCCAGCTCATCATGCCCTTATACCGCAAAGGTCCTTTGGCGATGGACAAGTGGCGACGGGGACAGGCAGAAATGAGTTCCGAGAGTCTCTAGTCACAACTCTGCACATGGGCGGCACATATAAGATGATCGTTTATGCACTGGGATCTAGGCAGCAGTGCAATCCAGTCCTGTCTGTGCGACTGAACAGCCCTTTCGAAGAGCCAAGCCGATCACCCCACATGGGGATTGGGCTACAAAAGGTGCCCTAAACATAGTCTGCCTAAAGAACCAACCTGTCTGGGTAACCACACCCAGTAAGGTCATCATTATGCAGTCGAAAACACGAGTATAATCACATATCAAACAAAACAAAGCTATACAACCACTTATGGTGGCTGCATAGAATGGCACAAATGCACGTCCTGAAAGAAGAACCGCCCTTGAGGAAAAAGAGCTGGCTAGGTATAACATCAACATAACAGCCATTAGTGAGTCCCGGATCCCAAACGAGGGTCGACTCACAGAACGGGAGTCTGGCTATACTTTCTTCTGGAAGGGTAAGCCTGCTGAGGAGCGAAACCGCATTTTCGGAGGTGGCTTTGCCATTAGCCAACGCATCCTACATAGGCAAAGTGAAATGCCTGTTGGAATCAACGAGCGCCTCATGACGCTCAGAGTCCCACTGAGCCACTCACGTCATGCCTTTTTCATCAGTGCATACGCTCCAACATTGGATGCAGAGGATGACATCAAAGAAGCCTTTTATGCCCACCTTGACAGAGTGCTAACATCTATCCCTAGAGAAGATAAGGTTGTGCTCCTTGGTGACTTCAATGCTAGAGTTGGTAGAGATGCTGACAATTGGCAGGGAATCATAGGGAGAAAAGGACTCGGCAAGTGTAATTCCAACGGCTTACTCCTCCTCAGCAAGTGTGCTGCACAACCTCACTATCACCAATACCTTGTTTAGGCAAGCAGACAAGTTCAAAGTTTTATGGCAACACCCACGATCCAAACACTGGCATCTCATTGACTATATCATTTTCAGAGAAAGAGATAGCCGAGATGTCCTCCTCACCCGAGCATGGCTTTGCTCAGACCACTGGGACACTGATCATCGGCTCGTCAGAGCCTAGCTTTCACTTCACGCAGCTCCAAAACGGCGAAGGCAACAAGACACCGGAAGAGGTTTTAACACTAAGTGTCATGAGGATCCAGCGGTAACACATGATTTCAGAGAGCAACTCGAACATGGGCTGATAAACAACCCAACAACAAACAACCCAAATCCCAATACAGACTAAAGTATTTTCGACACTACCATGACAAAAACCTGCAGAGAGACCCTCAGCCAGGTCGTAAGAATACACCAGGACTAGTTTGTTGAAAATTACCCGGAAATCAATGTACCAGTCGATAATAAACGTGCTGCTTTAACTGACTGACAGAACAATCCTTAGTCTAGGACCAAAGCTGATACCTTCTGCAAGAAGAAAGCGGCGGCCCAGTGCGAACTTCACAAGCTAAAGAATGACTGGCTTAAAAATAAGGTATGAAAAAACGCAAAAACTTGCAGATCAATACAAGATGCGCGAATTTTTCAATTTTACTAAACAGTTACTGTGCCAATCAATCATGGCACAGCCACCTCCGCTCATCCGATGGTAACTCCCTAATTAAAGAAGAAGAAGGATGTCCTGACTACCCAGCAGGTCCATTAGCATCCAGGACTGACCCGTCTCAGCTATCCTCCAACCCTGGATGAGGTAGCTACTGTTATCAAACAGATGTAAAATATCAAAGCCTCAGGGCCTGATGGAATCCCTCCGAGGTGTATAAAGCAGGAGGACCTCTGCTTATCAGCCGTCTCCACTCTCTCCTGGAGAATATATGGGAAAACGAGGAAATCCCACAAGCTCTTAAAGACGCCTTCATCATCAATATTTACAAGAACAATGGAGACCGGTCAGACTGTGGCAACTAACACGGGATCTCGCTGTTTCTCCGTAGCTGGCAAAATTAATTATCGCCCGAGTCCTCCTAAACAGACTTCTTCCTGAGGCGGAAAACTTCCTCCCAGAATCTCAGTGTGGCTTTAAACCATCACGTGGTACTACTGATATGATCTTTGCTGCCCGCCAGATACAGGAAAAATGTAGAGAAATGCGTTGTGACCTGTACATGGCCTTCATCGACCTACCCAAGGACTTTGACTCTGTCAACAGGAACACTCTCTGGCGGACCCTCAGCCAGTTTGGCTGCCCATCAAAATTCTTAGCTATTGTGAGGCAACTCCACAGCGGAATAAACGGCAGTGTCCTGTACAATGGTACCCAGTTTGAGTTCTTCCCCATCGAAACGTCGATATAACAAGGATGTGTACTGATGCCAACTCCTTTTTCCATTTTCTTGGCTACCTTCTTATCTCGTGCTAGTGCCAATTTAGTCGACGGGGTGGACACAGAGTACCGGATGACGGATTTTTCAAAATATGACCACTCCAGGCAGGAACAAAGGCTTCGGCAGCTTCCATTACTGAACTTCAGTAAGCAGACGACCTCACACCTGTCTCTCACACTGAACGCGACTTAAAGGGGATCCTTAATACCTATGCAGATGCGTATGCACACTTCGGCTTTAAGGTGAAGGTGTGGAAGGCTCAGATTCTCTTTCAGCCTACCCCTGGTTCAGCCACACCTCCACCATCCATCCAGCTTAATGGTACTACCCTCTCTAATGTTACCCAATTTCAGTATCTCTACTCCCACCTGTCCATCACCGCGGACATCGATGAAGAAATTCAACATCGGATCAGATGTGCATCTCAAGTTTTTGGAAGAGTCCTTACCCGTGTGTTCAGCTGTAGGGAGATGAAATTATCTACGAAGTTGAGCGTATATCGAGCAGTGGTCTTCCCCACCCTGCTGTAATGGCAGTGAGACATGGGTTACATACGGGAGGCACCTTAGTGCACTTGAAAATTCTCATCAAAGTAGTCTACGTTCCATCCTCCGAGTTCGCTGGGAAGACAAGAGAACAAATGCCAGTATTCTCATTGACACAACTGTAGGAGCATCGAGGTTACCATTATCCATGAACAACTACGTTGGACTGGCCATGTTACCCGCGTGGACGACAGTAGACTGCCAAAGCAGCTACTTTACAGTCGCTTAACGAATAGTAAACGTAACGATGGCGGGCAACTGAAAAGGTATAAGGATAGTCTTAAGACAAACCTGAAAAAGTGCCAAATCGACCCCCCTCACTTGGGAGACGATCACTTCACACTGTAACGCTTTGAGGATCGCCACATGAGAAGGTGTCAATACTTTCCAATTAGCCCAACTGCAAACCGAGGCAGACAAGCGCCAGCGCCGGAAAGACCCTGTCGCCGCCCCTCCCGCACTAGATGGAGCCCTCCACATGTGCAACATCTGTGAACGACTCTACCGGTCCCGTATCGGCCTCTTTAGTCACCTTAAAACTCACCAAACCTAGGTGACATCCTTAATAACTCATACCATGGTATCATAGCTGGATGATCGTTATACTCGATTCCGAGTGACAGCAAAGTAGTAGTAGGGTGTGTGTGTGTGTTAGAGAGAGAGAGAGAGAGAAAGGGAGAGAGAGATACTATGACGTCATTCCCAACTACAGCAATACCATTTATCTGCCACAAAACAATTTAGACCTTCGGAGATATTAATTTGGCTCTTAATCTATTTACCTCCTGAGATAATTATAATATGAACGGGTTATATTACTGTGTATTCGACTATGTTAAGTGGTTATTGAATACATAGTTATTCATATTTAGGTTAGCATACCACCTTAATGATACTGTCACCATCTAGGAATTATTGTACCTCTACTTTAGATGCTGTACAATGTACTATATTTACCGTACCTGTACTTTATATACTGAACCTGTAGTTAATATCGTTTTCCTGTAAGGGTGTTTGTGAAAGAGTTCTTAATCTGAGTAGTAGAAGTGAAAACTCTTTTTATAGGAAAGCAAATATTGTACTTTCATTCCCACTTTCTATGGCCGACGCTGAATGGAAGTCTAAAGAACACGTGGACGAATAGAAAGCGATATGCACACACATACACACTCTCTCTTTCTTTCTTTTTCCTTTTCTCTATACATCGAATCTTTTCCCATCTTTCATTGGTTCTCCTCCTCTTCCTATCCTTTTACCTTTTTCTCTCTTCCTTTCATCATCAAATTTGGTTTTGCCATAAAGCTTTCTCCTCTTCACTCTCCCCTATCCCTTGCAATCTACCCCTCTTTTCCTTTCAGTATCTTTCTTTTTTACCTTCTCTTTTAAGCAAACACACACACACACGCACACATACACACACACACACACACACACACACACACACACACACACACACACACACACACACACACACACACACACACACACACACACACACACACACACACACACACACACACACATTATCGCCCAGACAGAACAGCTATAGAAAGGGAACAATTTATCCTGAGAAAAATCATTTACCAAATGTGTTTAAAGAACTCGAGGTAAGGTTTTAAGAATCTTACAATGTGTATGTTACCAGCACCTTAAGCATATGAGAACTGGAGATTATCAGATAATAGGGAAGGGGGAATACAGCAGGTGAAGAAATATGTGAGAGAGGGAGAGAGAGATAGATGTCTGAAACCGTTGAGTACAATGACTTAAATCCTTGAGAATGATGATTTAACCCTTTTGAAAATCATTATTTAACCTCTTGAGTGCGATGACTTGAGTATGAAGACGTAACCCCTTGAGTCCGATTACTTAAACCCTTGAGTACGATGACTTAAACCCTTTAGTATGATGATTTAACCCTTGATTGCGATGGTTTAACCCTTTGAATGTGATAACTTAAAGTTCTAAGAGTTAACCCATTGAGTATGATGACTTAAACCTTTGATTTCGATGACCTATCCTGTTGAAAATGAATACTTAACCCCTTGAGCATGATAACTTAAACCTTTGAGTCTGATGATGTGACCCCTTGAGTATAATGACTTAACCCCTTGATTACGATGATTTAACCCCTTTGAGTAAGATGACTTCCTCCCGTATTATTAAACACCATCTTCCCTTGAAGAGGGACGTCGTGTTTTAACCCGAGTTTTAAACTAAATGAGTCCTGAGGGACACCGCAGTACAGTACTTAACGGGGTGATGTGGCGGTAAAATTAACTAATTCCAATAAAATTAATTTATAATATTGGAATTAGTTAATTTTACCACCACATCACCCCGTTAAGTACTGTACTGCTGTGTCCCTCAGGACTCATTTAGTTTAAAACTCGGGTTGAAACACGACGTCCCTCTTCAAGGGAAGATGGTGTTTAATAATAGGGGCGTTAACCCCTTGAGTATGATGATTTAGCCCCTTGAGTATGATGACTTAAACACTTGAATATAATAATTTAACCGGTTGAGTACAATAAGCTTTAATTAAAGTTAAAGCACTCTCAAGTCAAAGCCATCTTTTTCCGCCATGTCTTACTGCAGACGGTGAGTAGGTCATGTAAAGTGAGCGAAAGTTCGTCTGGCGATGTTAAATTGCTCGTAGTGGCGTTGTTTTATGGTGTTTTTTACAGTCTGGACGGCGACAATGATTGAGGTTGAATTCACTCTCGAGTCTCTGACAACTCTGACCACCATCGACCCGAGCCTCAGTGCAGACGACGGGGAGGGGGAGGAACGGAGGGAGGGAGGAAGGGAGGGAGGAGGGAGGGAAGGAAGGCTATGTAGGAAATGGGAGGGAGGGGTAAGGAGGAGGACGGAAGGGATAAATTATCTTGACCAAAACCTTAACTGAATAAAGGGCCTTTATGTGTGTGTGTGTGTGTGTGTGTGTGTGTGTGTGTGTGTGTGTGTGTGTGTCTTTTCTTGTTTTGGTTCTTCTCTGACGTTTTTCTAGATATTCCAACTCTCTCTCTCTCTCTCTCTCTCTCTCATCCATTTCTTCAACCTTGTCTTTTCTTTATATCCCACTCATTCTCTTGCTTTTTTCACCACCATCACCACCATCACCACCACTACTACACCGCCATTACCACCACCATCTTTACCGCCACCACTACCATTACTACCTCTAGTACCACCACCTCCACTACTACCATCACCACTTTCACCACTACTATCACTACTATCACTACAATCACCACTCCTACCACTATCACCACTACTATCACTATTATCACCACTTCCACCACTACCACCTTTACTACCACCACCACCACCACCACCAATATCATATACCACTACCAACCACCACTACCAGCCCCACTACCACCACTACCACCACCACCACCAATACCACCACCACTACCACCACCACCACTACTATCGCCCTACTACCACCATTATCACCATCACTGTTACAATACTACCACCACCTCTACTATCACTACATACCACCACCACTATCACCACTACTATCACTATTATCACCACCACCACTACCACCTTTACTACCACCACCACCACCACCACCAATATCATATACCACTACCAACCACCACTACCACACTACCACCACTACCACCACCACCACCAATACCACCACCACTACCACCACCACCACTACTACCATCATCACGAAGAGCAAGAAGTGTGGACACGTATTGACCCGAGTCTTTCTGTATTCAGGTCCCAAAGGAGAGGCCCAGGCGCTTGTGGTAGAGGTGTGGAAAAGGTGTGGTAGGGGTGTGGAAGAGGTGTGGTAGAGGTGGTGTGGGGAGGTGGAAGAGGTGGTGAAAGAGGTGTGGGAGATGAGAGGTGGTGGGGGGATGGTGGGGGAGGTGATGGGGGAGGTGGTGGGGGAGGTGATGGAAGAGGTGGTGGGGGAGGGCTTGAGGAAGAGGATTATGGGAGGGATAATGGAGCTTTTTTGTGGCCAGTGGTGTCTTGATACTGGTGTTGTGTTGTGGTTGTGATGGTGTTGTGTTGTGGTGTGTTAGTGTGGTGGGTTGTGGTGTGTTAGTGTGGTGGGTTGTGGTGTGTTAGTGTGGTGGGTTGTGGTGTGTTAGTGTGGTGGGTCGTGGTGTGTTAGTGTGGTGGGTTGTGGTGTGTTAGTGTGGTGGGTTGTGGCGTGTTAGTGTGGTGGGTGTGGCGGATTCATTAGTGGGTGTGGTGTTGTGGCGGTAATGGAAGTAGTAGTGGTTATGGTGATGAAGGTAGTGGTAGTGGTACTGATGATGGTAGTGGCGGTAGTAGTGATAGGGTAGAAGTGGTGGTAGTGATAGTGGTAGTGATAGTGGTAGTGATTTTCGTAGTCGTATTGGTTTTTGTGGTAGTAGTTGTAGTGATGACACCATAGTGGGCGTTGTGGTATTTCATGGCAGTGATTATTGGGGTGTACTGTGGTATAATCTCGCTGTAATTACAGTACAGATGCTAATGAACATAAAGACAAAAATCACATAACTGTATTATCAATTACCAAAAATTGTATCCAGTAAGTTCTTAAGGATGATTTTTCTTATTTTTTATGTAATTCAGAAACAAATGAAAACGTAAAAAAAATTGTTTTTCATTATGAAAAAAATGTTTTCGCCAGAAAAATTTTATTTATATATTTTTGTTTTGTTTTTGACACCGTCCCTTCTAGTGTACAAACACCACACGTTGTTATTATCATTATCATTATATTACTTATAATCATACATATAAATATTGTTATGTTTAATATTATTCGCTACTACTTCTACTACTACTATTTTCATTTATTTTTAAACGTGGCCTCCAGCCTCCCCCAATAGCCACACCTTCTCCGTCATTTTATTACCTTAAAATTATATATCCTCATACATAAGTAGTTACCCGAGCTGTATTGAGTTAGTTGAGCCGCAGATCTGTGCGGCATTCAATGACTGTTGTCTCATAGTCGATATCTGCGACTATTGTCGGCTTTGGGGCCGATGCTCTCGTTCCCCAAAGGCAGAGCAATGCAGACCTAAACAGAGAGAAGGACAGTCGATATCTCAACCAGGCTGTAACCTAACTTTTGAGCTGCTGCTTCCGTTAAGATAATACTTCCTCGAGTCTGGCATAGAAACATCTTGAGCTTGATCCCATTCCACTAGAGGTTGTGAACAATAGAGGAGTGAAGCTGCCTTGATCAACGTTCAGAATTCTCTCCCAATATGCACTAATCTTGTCCTTCTCGTTCCTCCAGTATGCAGAATCGAGAGAGCTAGGTTACGGTGACATACAGCCATGGGATCGAAAAACCTTATGTCAAAGAAGTCTCGCTGTCCCGCGTCCAGAATCCTCGAGTACTGACGTCCACACGGGCTTATTTTGGATGTGTTTGAAGTCCTGTGACGGAGGTTCTCACCGTCCAATGGCAGGAGGGGAGGTTCCACCATGACGTCGTATAAGATTTCCTTTAGTAAATTTGCTGCGAGATCCCTTACTTCGTCATGCCTCATGCATACGAAGCTCCTTTTCTTGCACACCATGGCGTGGTCAATGGTCAATGTCATAAGATGAGCCACACACGCATTGGAAAGGGCAAACCTTCTACTGACCTACCGTACCTTAGAGCAATGGCATCTGTGAATTCTTGTTTATTAAGGACGAAGCCTTTTGCCCTTATCGGTAACGTTGTTAGCCAGTTCGAGGCGCCCACCTCTTGCGCTATAGCTACTCTTTTTTTTTCAAGTTTTCTGGCAATTGCAGCATCAGTAGCTGCAGTTTATCACTTTCGGTGTGCTGCCGTTCTGTCGTAATGGAGTGTCGAATCTTGTTTAATTCGTAGGTATCCACGTGACTTGCTGCATTCGTAGCTATTATGTACTCAGTGAGGGCTGCCGTGAGCTTGACTGAGTTCTGATGATCTGTGGTGGCAAACTTATTCCTCTCAGTCTCGGTGGTAGTGCAAAGAGTGAACTTTCTGCTGGGGTTAAATAAGGGTTTTTCACTAGTGTTGGGATAAAAGCGACCTTGATGGCTTCTTCCAGAGGGTGGAGGAGGGGTCCGATATCAGGGATAGCGCGCATCAGATAATTCCAGCGATGCTTGACTCCATGGGTAAATGCCGCAAAATCCGCATGTGGCTCTGTTTCAGCAATATTTGACAGAGCTTGGATTTCCTTCACCCATTCATTGACCTTTCCCGTTACGTACTCGGTCTTGAAGTCCTTTGTACCAATTACCGCACCGAGATGTCTTTGGCCGTCCTTTGTTATTTTGACCTCACTTCCGCCGAACTCCTCCATTGCCCGTTCATAGTGTTCTGGCTTCACAATGAGGAAGGACTTGCTGGCATTTGGATGCTACCCTGTTTGTGGACCCTGTGATGTTACCAGGTCCCACCAACTTTTTGATGTCCTCAACTTTTCCTGCTCGGTTAGGTCATCAGCGTAAGCCACTTGCTTGACCACAGTAGTTTCATATTTTATTGTATGTTGGAGCACAGACAGTCCTAGTGCGTACATTGCCATGGCAACAGGGTCCCCTGCATTGTTTCCTCAGTTGTTATATAGAAGTCTGGTGGGTTAATATTTGTGTTTTCAACTTACATTGCAAAGCTTGGACACTTGATCTTGATGTTGTGCAGTGTAGCCTTGCGGTTGATTATGTTGAATGCGTTGGAGGCGTCAACCAGGAGTACTGCCTCACAGTCACGCTGTTCAAACATCTTTCTCATGGCTTGAATGTCAGCTTACACCCAGCCTGTTGGTTAGCACATACTTGCAGGTTCCCTGCTGCTGCCCTGACATCATCATTTACCACCTCCATTATGCATTTTCCAATGATCCGTCTCAGAACTTTCCCCACCCAATAGACCTACATCCTTGATTCTTATCCAGGAAAATAAGGCGGCAGGCCGTCAGATCATGGAGGTGGTGGCAGCACGAGGTTGCTAGTTATCTTGCAAGGGCGGCGGTGTTGTTGCAGAGATCACTTGCTACGGCACCAAACTTGTTAGTGCAGAGGATGACTCTCCAACCGTCTGCATCCAGGCCTGAAGGGCCTACCCCTCCCTGTGTTTTCAGTGCTTTTTTCAACACCATCCCTCCTGTTATTTTCTCGAACAGGACAGCATTTGGAAGGATATAGGCACCCTGGAACCTGATGCCTTCCTCTTCACTTGCAGGGGGATATGTTTCCTTCAGTTATTGTAATGTGTCTCTGTTTTTTGGCAGCATACCACCGGAAAATTCCTCTGTGAGAGATCTTACCGCCAAGGACACTTTTCCACCCGCAACTTGTTACCAATTTTTCTGGCAACACCCTCAGTGTTTTGCTTTCTGTCTCCTATGTATTTTAGTCTCTCCTGAAGTGTTCTTGCTTCACGTAGATCATCAAGGGCCCCTTTCTACCACATTGCCAATCTTGTCTTCATTGCTGCCACATTTTCCTTGCACTTAGACCTTGCGTGTGTCCTTTGACAGAATAGATGGGGTATGATTGCCAGTATTTGAAGAGCTAGTGGGGCCAGGGAGGAGTCGTGAGTGTAATTGGTTATGAGGTAAATCATCTCCCGGATCATTTCTTTGGTGGCCGCACACTTGGGTGGTTCAAAGAGGTTAGCTGGCGACCACCTGACCACTTCTGAGTAAGTTTCTTTAACCCACATGTCCGCATCGTCCCCCTACAAGCCTTTCCAATTTGTTGACTGTATGTTATGCACCTCATGAACAGTATTTTCCGACTGAGTGGGTTCACTACTATCTTCTGACATGTCGTCTTCAGGTGATGGATCTCTGTACTAGGGATTTTGACAGCTGGTCCCTTTCCTGCAACCCACACATAATTATCATCACTGTTCTTGACCACTGTAATCGTCATCACCATTTGTCTACCGTCACCCTGGGCTGACAGGAAGTATGCCATCAGATCCACCGTGGGCTGACAGAAAGTGTGCCATCAGCACGACCTTGGGCTGACAGGAAGCAAAGCGTCAGCACTACCGTGGGCTGACAGGAAGCGAAGCGTCAGCACTACCGTGGGCTGACAGAGGCAGGCGTTAGTTCCATCGTGGGCTGATAGGAGGACTTACATCAGCACTACCGTGTACTGACAGGAGACGAGGTGTTAGCACCATCGTGGGATGACAGGATGAGAGGCGTTAGCACCATTGTGGGCTGACAGGAGGCGAGGCGTTAGCACCATCATGGGCTGATAGGAAGTGTTGCGTCAGCACCATCGTGGGATGACAGGAGGCGAGGCGTCAGCACAAGTGAACAGAAACTTTCCCTGAGATTTCTGCGGAGAAGCGAGATATTGATATATTGACGACCCAGTGCTGGTGGTGAGAGCCTCGACACCTCCGCCCTCGCCTTCAGGAGATGAAATCATTTAGTCGCCGAGGCCCGTGGGAAGGACACACCTGTACCCAGGTTTAAGGCAGCTTCTTCCACCATTACCCCCGGACAAACTCTTACTCGATTTACGGAAACTTAGAAAAGCGGATCCAACGAGGGATTTTTTCTTTACGTTTCAACACCTTCAGCGACTATTAAAGTGGAATGATTCATATATGATTCATATTCACACCTGATCTTGATAGATAACTGGCCAGTTACAATATTTAATAGTCTTACTTCAGTGTAAGATTTTAACGAGGTATCTATCCATTCAACAAGTGTTAGGTGAAATATGTTATTGATATACAGTATTCTCACAGAAATACGACTCACTGAAGATCAAAACTTTCCTCAACAAGATTCAACAGTTGGACGTAAACCTTATGGTTTATTTATGAAGTGTGTGTGTGTGTGTGTATGTGTGTGTGTGTGTGTGTGTGTGTGTGCGCATAAAAGGGTACGTCGCCTCCTTTCCTGGGACCCCCGGAACAAAATCAGCTAGAAAAGGGCACCTGACATTACAATTCGGGATGTGAAAGTGGTCGAGCAGAGTCCCGGCCATATTGCCTTCTTGTGTAGCGAAGCCTTAGTATAAAGTATCAACATTGTCAGGCATAACGTATGTGACCTACACTTTTCATACGAATTAGATAAAGAGTATAACAATTAAGTAGATGGTAGAGATAATAAGTAAATGAAGTAGTGATTAAATAAAGAGATAAAATGTGTAATTACGTAATTAGTTTTTACCTGGAGAAAGATACTGTACCTGCCGTAGCACAAACATCACCATCACAAAAAAATACCTTTCCTGACGAGTCATTTTTTTCCTCACAAACTGTCAATCGTTAGAAAAAAAAAACATAAAACAAGTAAATTACCCGAGAAACAATCTACTGAACAAACACAGGCATCGTTTTAAAAGTGTGCAGCGCAAAGCATGAAAATACACAAACTTACGCTACAACCAAACACGTGATCTTTTAAACACATTTCCCAACAGCAAGACAAACAGACCGGAGCTTATACTGCTAGTGACTTTGTGTTGTAGCTAAAATATATATATATATATATATATATATATATATATATATATATATATATATATATATATATATATATATATATATATATATATATATATAGAGAGAGAGAGAGAGAGAGAGAGAGAGAGAGAGAGAGAGAGAGAGAGAGAGATAAACGTCACGACAGCCACACAAAATAATCGCTCACCTGGACGTCCACCTTTCAACTCGGTGAAATATAAAAGTCAACTCGGCACTCATTTATACCGCAGTATTTTCCCGTAATGCTTTCCACGACTCCAGTAAATAAGCTATAAAGGCGGTCGGTAATTTTCCAGGAGCTCCTACCTGGGGCCTGGTTATATACTGAGTGACTTGAAAATACCTTAACTGGACCACTAATTATTGACTTTTTGATCCAAGGTGCTGTGGCTGTGACGTCACGTAGGTGGTGGTGTGGTGTAGTGTGGTGTGTGGTGTGGTGTGGTATGGTGTGGTGTGGTGTGGTGTGGTATGGTGTAATGTGATGTAGTGTGGAGTGGTGTGGTGTTATGTGGTTATGTGTTGTGGAGTATTAATAATAATAATAGTAATAATAATAATAATAATAATAATATGAAAAAAGTAGAACAACAACAAAAACAACAACAACAAATAAATAAACCAATAATATTATTCAACAAATTTCTCCCACAATCTTGTCATTGAAATTCTTCGAACTTAAAACTTATAAAATTGTTTTGCGTGTACAAGACCTTCTGAGGGAAGAAGTTGACAGGTTTCCGGAGATAAATTGTTTGTTTGTATGTGCGGGGGTGTTTGTTTGTATGTGGGGGTGTTTGTTTGTGTGCGCTGGGTGTTTGTTTGTGTGTCAGGGGTTGTTTGTGTGTGTGTGGGGTGTTTGTTTGTGTGTGGGGGTGTTTATTTGTATGTGGGGGGTGTTTATTTGTATATGTGGGGGGTGTTTGTTTGTGTGAGGTGTCTCTTTGTGTGTGGGGGTGTTTGTTTGTTTTGTGTGGGGTGTTCGTTTGTGTGTGGGGGTGTTTGTTTGTTTGTGTGGTGTTTGTTTGTGGGGGTGTTTGTTTGTTTGTGTAGGGTGTTTGTTTGTGTGGGAGTGTTTGTTTGTTTGTTTGTGTGGGGGTGTTTGTTTGTGTGGGGTGTTTGTTTGTGTGTGGGGGTGTTTGTTTGTTTTGTGTGGGGTGTTTGTTTTGTGTGTAGGGGGTGTTTGTTTGTTTTGTGTGGGGTGTTTGTTTTGTGTGTGGGGTGTTTGTTTGTGTGTGTGTGTGGTGTTTGTGTGTCATGGTGTTTGTTTGTGTGTGTGGGGTGTTTGTTTTGTGTGGGGTGTTTGTTTGCGTGTGTGTGGTGTTTGTGTGTCAAGCGGTGTTTGTTTTGTGTGTGGGGTTTTGTTTGTGTGGGTGTCTCTGTGTGTGTGGGGTTTTTGTTTGTGTGAGGGTGTTTGTTTGTGTGTGGGGGTGTTTGTTTGTGTGGGGGTGTTTGTTTGTGTGTGTGTGTGGTGTTTGTGTGTCAAGGGTGTTTGTTTGTGTGTGTGGGGTGTTTGTTTGTGTGTGTGGGTTTTTGTTTGTGTGGGGGTGTTTGTTTTGTGTGTGGGGGTGTTTGTTTGTTTGTGTGAGGTGTTTGTTTGTGTGTGGGGGTGTTTGTTTGTGTGTGGGGTGTTTGTTTGTGTGTGTGTGTGGTGTTTTGTTGTAAAGTGTGTTTGTTTTGTGTGTGGGGTGTGTGTGGGGTTTGTTTGTATGTGGGGGTGTCTGTTTGTGTGTAATAATAAAAAAAAAAAAAAAATAATAATAATAATAATAATAATAATAATAATAATAACAAAAATAATAATAATAATAATAATAATAATAATAATAATAATAATAATAATAATAATAATAATAATAATAATAATAATAATAATAATAATAATAATAATAATAATAATAATAATAATAATAATAATAATTAAAGGTTTATTGAAAAAGTTCTGCAGCCCAAAGGCTGAAAATATACATTGGACAAAAATGACTTATTACATACAAAGACATGGGGTGGGTGGGTGGCTTAACAAAAGCTTTCATTACTGAATGAAGAAGGAACAATGATTGAACATACAAATTATTATAGTTTACATTTGATTGCCCGGGCCTGGGCTGGTCATGGATACATCTGGTGGTGTGGTGTTCACGTGGTGTAGTAACTCGTCCTCGGGTGTTGATACGAGGGACCTCACGTGGTCATGGAGACACCAGGAGGTGTGGTGTTCACGTGGTGTAGTAACTCGTCCTCGGGTGTTGATATGAGGGACCTCACGTGGTCATGGAGACACCAGGAGGTGTGGTGTTCACGTGGTGTAGTAACTCGTCCTCGGGTGTTGATATGAGGGACCTCACGTGGTCATGGAGACACCAGGAGGTGTGGTGTTCACGTGGTGTAGTAACTCGTCCTCGGATGTTGATATGAGGGACCTCACGTGGTCATGGAGACACCAGGAGGTGTGGTGTTCACGTGGTGTAGTAACTCGTCCTCGGATGTTGATACGAGGGACCTCACGTGGTCATGGAGACACCAGGAGGTGTGGTGTTCACGTGGTGCAGTAACTAGTCCTCGGGTGTTGATATGAAGGACCTCAGTGGTCATGAGGACACAGTGTAGTGTGGGGTGGTGTCACAGTACCTCACTCTCTGCTGCTCGTAGTCAGGTGTGAAGCCGACCCACTGTTGTTCCCATGGTGGACTGATTAGCACCTCCTGGTCAGAAGATGGTGGTCAGTTCCCAGGGGTGCTTATCACACTGGTGGGTCACGGTTCTCACTGGTACTGTCTAGTGCTGAATTCACTGGCTTAAACACTGTTCATCACTGTTCAACACTGGTCCCACTTCTTTCCGAAACGAAATTGTCACTTTTGATTATGTTGATATCCCGGTGGTGAGGATGGGTCGGGGAGAGGGACTTGAGGA
>NW_024718245.1:0-11808 GCF_018991925.1 Homarus americanus
ATCCTGGGGGAAGACACGAAGAAGGATCATGTGGAAGACACGGCTGGAAGGATCCTGGGGAGACTGCGGAAGAGAAGGATCCTGGGAGGAAGACACGGAAGAAGGATCCTGGGGAAGACACGGCTGAAGGATCCTGGGGAAGACACGGAAGAAGGATCCTGGAAAAGACACGGCTGAAGGATCCTGGGGAAGACACGGCTGAAGGAGCCTGGGGAAGACACGGAAGAAGGATCCTAGGATCTCGGGGAAGACACGGCTGAAGGATCTTGGGGAGGACACGGCTGAAGGATCCTGGGGAAGACACGGAAGAAAGATCCTGGGGAAGAGACGGAAGAAGGATCCTGGGGAACACACAGAAGAAGGATCCTGGGGAACACACAGAAGAAGGATCCTTGGGGAACACACGGAAAAGGATGCCATTAAGGAAGTGTCCAAATAAACCTGAAAAACAGTCTAGTACACACCATAACTAAGTCTAATTAAGTCAGAGAGACATTCCTGAAGTAGCCATAACGTGATCAAAACTCCGGCTCAGTTATTCTATATATCACAAGTACTTCCAGCACCAGTGGCTTCCTTGTCTGGCTGCCCGGGGGTGTTACGTTATTTACCAAGCTCGTTTACCTAAGATGGTGAAACCTAGAGGAAATTATACCATTTATCGCAGACGAAGATAAAAGGAATATGCTATGATATATTAGTGCGTGTATCAAATATTTCTGCCTTTATTCACAAAATGAACCAATATGATATATAAAAGAATTACTGTTCTGATATATGTTGTAATGTAATTAGTTAAATCTGTGAGTTATCTAATTATTAATTTTTTTAACTTTATTTTGTATGAAATTATTATTATTATTATTATTATTATTATTATTATTATTATTATTATTATTATTATTATTATTATTATTATTATTATTATTATTATTATTATTATTATTATTATTATTATCATTATCATTATCATTATCATTATCATTATCATTATCATTATCATTATCATTATCATTATTATTATTATTATTATTATATTTTCGCCACCAGGCCCTGATGTGGGTCAGTAACCTGTGCTTCAGTGGGCTAACCTCTGTCAAAAAAAAAGGCTAACGTTATACGTACTGCAACATGTGTTGTTGCAGTACATAGAGAGTGATGTATAGATTAGGTCTTGTGTACATTGTGATGTGCAAGTGTTTATGATGAGAATATTCATGCAAATGTTAGGTATGGAAAAGACTTAACATGTGTATGTGTGCGTGTGTGTGTTTTTGGGGGTGTATAATCACAGTTCCAGCGTATAGATGTTTCCATCCTATCAGATAACATAAAACCACAATGGAGTAAGAATTGCCTTTGTAGCTGTGTTGTTTATTCATACGGCTCATTAGCCTGAATGTTTCCGTGTTAATTCTACATTCAGGTGTTCAACATGTAAATAATTGTCATAGAGCCGTGCTGTATGCCAATTACATTTTAATTCACCTGGCGGAAATACTGTTTCCTTTCTAAACAATGTTTTCCTGTAATACTTGTTAGTTTACAGTTCAGTATTTCTAGCTGATATATTTCATTCTCAATTAATGATTTCAATTATGAAAGACAAGGCTGGATACATGTAAATAAAATACAAACCTACTAAATATGTTTCACGACAAACCGTAACTTGAGATAGAGAAAATGTTGGTGTGGGTCCCGTAAAACAGATAAAACAGATACATTACGCAACTGAATGTTTTACCAAGACTCACAGAAGCCTCGTGCAGGTTCACCGACTCTTGGGAAGAAGTTATCACCACCGTTTTGTCTATAATGATTATCTAAATTTGGTTGGCGTGAAAGTGGCATAAATATTTAAATGTTCTTACTCATATAAACAGGTATTGGTGTATGATGGTAGGGAGAAGTGCCTCACCTCCTTCACTAAGCGTTCTGTTGTGGCTCTCGTTTTATGACAACATTCTCATACAAAAAATGAATATTAATATAAATACAGAAACAATTCAGTGTCACCAGGTAGGTCACCTGCCAGTGGTATTTGTTGTGTACAGTGTATCCCAGACAGGAGGTCCAGCACGAGGTACTATTAACAAACACCAGACCAACCTTTCCGTAAATATGTTGCCAGGACATTGTGTGTGGACAAGTGATCTGTCCTGGTAATATATCTGATGTAATTCACATTACTATGTTATAATATTTTAAAGTAGGAATAATTTACATTATTATTACAGTTCATTGATGAACACAACAACTTATATTATACATTTATTTCACCTATATGTGTTGGTGACTGGATGTTATTGTTTGTGTCCCTGTACAGTATATGTTTGTGGTCAATTATGTCTTATGTGTTTAAGTGTGAACCTCAGTTTGTTGTTGAACAATTTATAAATTTGTGAACATAATTCTGAAGGTTCTTGACATGTGTGTACGTGTGTGTCGTCTTCACAAGACAATTACTATACAATATTTCTTAATAAAGTTGATACAATTCTGAGAGAGTAATTTACTTCCTCATTTACCGACTTATTAAATTACTGTATGGTTATAATGGAATCATTTTATTGATAAAGTAAATAATTCTTCATTGCTCTGCTTATTGTATTAGTATAAGAATAAATAAGTGACAAAGATATACAAGAGGAGTGAATTATTCATTATAAAATAGCTTTTATACATTAACCAATACTGTATATTAAGAGAAGTGAAGTGGCTTATAAACCGTCTACCTATCTATCTATCTACGCGTACAGTGCAGTATGATACGGAATCCATTATTTATAAACAAAAATGTATTTGTCTGTGTTGAGACCATAAGTCAAAAATTCAGGACAAAACACAATAATCACAAACTACAGCGATGAGAGGCAACTAATGAATTACCCTTTGGTGTCTGATCCAACACAGTAACGTCGCCGCCCAAGTGACAGGTGTTGCAGCAAACGAAAATCCTCACACTCCTCTCAACACTGTCAATAGATACTCTTGTCGGTGGTTATTGGAAAAGACTTAATATGAGCTCCATGTGTCGCCCCACCAGAAGCTGAGTATGTGTCAACAGTTGTACTGAGTATGTGTCAACAGTTGTACCAGAAGCTGAGTATGTGTCAACAGTTGTACCAGAAGCTGAGTATGTGTCAACAGTTGTACCAGAAGCTGAGTATGTGTCAACAGTTGTACCAGAAGCTGAGTATGTGTCAACAGTTGTACCAGAAGCTGAGTATGTGTCAACAGTTGTACCAGAAGCTGAGTATGTGTCAACAGTTGTACCAGAAGCTGAGTAAGTGTCGACAGATATACTAGACTACCAATTTCATCAAAGTCTGGGCCAAAATCTCAGTTGCACCAATAGACATACAAGAAGCTGTATAAAAGTCCACTTTGTTCCATCAGATGTATACGAAGTCCAGTTTGTTCCATTAAATAACACCTCCATTACTTACAGCCATTTTGTACCCCTCACTGGCCGTATAATCCACATTAAATGAACACTTCACTGTATTTTTTTTTCGATTTGTTTAGTAAATGTATGAGAGGATGATTAACTATAACGAACAGCGTGTGTGTGTGTTTATTTACATCGGCCATGAAATAAATATATATCACCGATCAGAATAAATGTCAACAATACGTTACTGTTTTAGTGAGTGATGTCTCTCTCTCTCTCTCTCTCTCTCTCTCTCTCTCTCTCTCTCTCTCTCTCTTGATGAAATAACGCCTACATATATATCTAATAGTATACAGTGTGTGTGGGGGGGTGAGAGGCGTTTTACGCATTGTTGTACGTTGATGAATGTTGTAAATAAAGCAGATAAAAGTTAATATTTTTAAGTGTAGTGGACCAGTACACTCGTCTTGAAAGATCGTAGTTGTCTTTAGTTTCGATCTTCTGGTAGTGTGAAATTATAGGTTTGGATCGTTTTATTTTTGTTATGGAATTTCTCTCTGTCTATCCTTCAGTAGTTAGAGACCAGAAGACACATTAGTTGTATCTGTCTAGGCTACTCCTTGACACCGGATCATACCCATCTCTGACCAAGGGTGTGGTCGTGTTGGCGTTAGCTGCTCTAAATCTCCAAGGAACTTACGTCTATGTGACCTTCAGGCTGGCCTTCCTCTTACACTATAATGTGGCAGCTCTTGTGCAAATATTGGCAGGAATATTATTATTTATATCCTTGAAAAAAAAAACACCTTATATTTACCACAAGTATAACCACAAGTAAGAGAGAGAGTGTGCTGGCGTGCGTGCTTGCCTGCTTGCTTAGTCAGTCATATACCTTATAAATATAATACAGTGTATATCAGTAAGCAGGAGGCGCTGTAGCCATAGTAAGGTGGTGAGCATCTGGGCCTTGTTAGTCCCCTGATCTACCTTGTAAGAGGCATCCTTCTTTTAAAACTTTAGTTCCTGTTTATACATAACCCGTGTAACTCCCGGCGTAATGTGATCGTTTGTCGGGTTTAGCTAAAAGGATATTTATTTCGAATTAGTATTTTTTGCTTGCACCGTGTATAAATTTCCATGTGATTACTTCCTAAACTGACAAACCATGATGACCTTGTTCTTTACTATACCGGTACGTAATAATGACACTAATATATTAAATATGAAAGAGAAGGAAGGTGAGGAGGAGGGATAGAAGCTAGGAATAATGTAGGAAGGGAGAACAGATGATAAAGGAAAATGGAAGAAAACGGAAGGAAAAGGGTGAGGATGAATCGAGAAATCGGAAAACGAGGGAATGAAAAAGGAGACGGGGGATGAAGAGGAAATACTGAAGAAAGAAAATGGAAAGAAAATGGAAAGGAATAAGTCGAGTGGACAAACAAAAACAAGTGGGAACTACACACAAAACTGGGAAAGAAATTGCAAAAACTTAAGGAAAAAAATGAAGAAAAGGGTGTATCTCGGTGTTGTCATATTTATGGTAATCTTATACAAATTCACATAGTATTAATAATTAAAAATGTATATTCTGTTAAGTACAATACAACATTAATGATAACTATCTCGTGGGTTTTCACATTATCAAGATTATAACTTGTGTTATTAAGATTTATCCTTAATAAATAGTTCAATCAAAGTTGTTACCGAAAGTTTCATATGAATGTAAGGGAATTTATTTTACCCCCAAAATTACACACATTTTTTGTTATGCTGTGCCAGTCAAGAATACATTTACTTCCGTTTTTGGAGAATATTATGGTAAGTCTCGTCTGGTCTATTTTTAGCATATAACATTATTTAAATATTACGCTGCACGGTCAAGGTCTTACAAAAAGAGGGAGGGTAAACTAAGCTGTGTACAGACAACATTATAAAGTTTTTGCTGTCTGACACATAATGCTCTGTAATTCTGGACTGAAATCTGTAAGAATTCTAATATTAGGTAAAATATGAAGAAAACATGAAGAATTTTTATGACACCGGAATTATTATCATGTAGTAAAATTAATGTTTTCTGTAATCTCTTCGTGTCTATCCCATTATTGCCTGTATTACTCACTCTTTATGTTACCTTTGCCCTTTATTTAGTTTTCATTATTCTTTGACCATTTAAAACAATAATAACCCTCACTCTCAGTGTGTGTGTGAGGCAGACCTCCAGCTGTACTGTAATGTGTGGCGTCAAACTCAGGAACAAAGTAAACTACCTTGTTGTTACCCCAAAGTTATAACTTGTGACACCGGCGTATGACACACTGGTGTATGAGACAGACAAATGGATGTAAAAGGGATATACTTGTTTGTGTCATGTCTGAATTTTAGTCTTTTTACACGGTTCTGTGTTTACTATGATGGCACTGAATATAAACTTAGCATATGGTAGTGTACAGTACAGGCACTCGTATGTATACATCTCTGTTATATTAAGTAATTCATAGGTCAATATTTTCCTATAGTCATCTCTGCTGAGTGTAGCCTGGTTTAATTAATCTCTAAAATATATCTCGTTATTTATTTCCAATATAACTCAGGTGTTGCCGTAGATATAAGAAATAAATTATCTACTATATTATGATCCAATTTCTCCTATGTTAATTTTACGGTGATTGGTGATTTTACTTTTAACATATTATATTATGTCCGATTTACATATCTCACTTTTATCAGATACAAATTATATAGGCAGTAAGTACCCTTAGAGACGGGCGCAATATATGCATCCACAGCCATATAAAAAAACAACAACATTCTAATATAAACATCTCCAGGTGTTAATGTTCTTTAAACATCTAAATAAGTGACATTTTGTGTGTTTACTTGCAATTAAATAACTCAATGTTTTACCTTATTAATTTATACCTGATGTTATTCGCTCTATACCGGTACTGATTCTACCATACATCAATGCTAAATTTATTTCAGTTTTATTTTATATTTTTCTGGAATAAATAATTTCTAATTTTTAATTGAGGAAGAGGTTGTCAGTATTACCTCCACGTCTTGGCCACCACACACACCTCCCTCCTCCACGTCTTGGCCACCACATACCTCCCTCCTCCACGTCTTGGCCACCACACACCTCCCTCCTCCACGTCTTGGCCACCACACACCTCCCTCCTCGTCTTCCCAAACACCACACCTCCCTCCCTCCCACGTCTTGGCCACTACACCTCCCTCCTCGTCTTGGTTACCCTCCCTCCTCCACATCCTTCGCTTCACACCTCCCTCCTCCACGTCTTGGCCACCACACACCTCCCTCTTCCACGTCGTGGCCACCACACACCTCCCTCCTCCACGTCTTGGCCACCACTCACCTCCCTCCTCCACGTCTTGGCCACCACTCACCTTCCTCCTCCACGTCTTGGTCATCACTCACCTCCTCCACGTCTTGGCCTGTACACCTCCCTCCTCCACGTCTTGGCCACCCTCTCCTCCACTCCTCCACGTCTTGTACACACACCTGCCTCCTCCGTCTTGGCTCCCACTCACCTCCCTCCTCACGTCTGGGCCACCACTCACCCCCTACCTCCTCCCCATCTTGTCTCCCTCACCTCCCTCCTCCTCGTGCCAGCCACCACTGCATCCCTCCCCTACGTCTTGGTCATCCTCCTCCCTCCTCCCACGTCTTGGCCACCACTCACCTCCCTCCTCCACGTCTTAGCCACCACTCACCTCCCTCCTCCACGTCTTTGCCACCACTCACCTCTCTCCTCCACGTCTTGGCCACCACACACCTCCCTCCTCCACGTCTTGGCCACCACTCACCTCCCTCCTCCACGTCTTGGCCACCACTCACCTCCTTCCTCCACGTCTTAGTCATCACTGACCTCCTTCCTCCACATCTTGGCCACACTCACCTCCTTCCTCCACATCTTGGCCACACTCACTTCCCTCCTCCACGTCTTGGCCACCACACACCTCCCTCCTCCACGTCTTGGCCACCACTTGTAGATATATGAGACGAATATGGCCTATAATATGTAACTGTACTATTTACCATTATTGATTCAGGTCTCTGTATTATATGTATTATAATCATACTCCCTTTTGTCACCAAGTGTTAGTTCATGCTTTGGGCACATGCGCGCTGTACGCGCATGCGCAGAGAGAGATACCCAGAGAGATTCCAAGACAGGACGCTGTTTATCCCTGTCTTAACTCCTTTTTGTGTTTGTCCCAGAAATAGAACTTACGGACTTGACATCAGTGTGTTTCCTTTACCCGAGAGTGTAAGGACCACCTGAGTATCACACACCACTCACCTCCCTCCTCTACGTCTTGGCCACCACTCACCTCCCTCCTCCACGTCTTGGCCACCACTCACCTCCCTCCTCCACGTCTTGGCCACCACTCACTCCTCCCTCCTCCACGTCTTGGCCACCACTCACCTCCTCCCCCACGTCTTGGCCACCACTCCTCCTCCCCCACGTCTTGGCCACCACCACCTCCCCTCCTGCCTCCCGTCTTGGCCACCACTCACCTCCCTCCTCAACGTCTTGACACCACTCACCTCCCTCCCCCCGTCTTGGCCACCACTCACCTCCCTCCTCCACGTCTTGTGCAAATATCCCCCTCCTCCCACGTCTTGTACCATATCCCCTCTCCACGTCTTGGTCATCCTCACCTCCCTCCTCCACATCTTAGCCCTCACCTCCCTCCTCCCACGTCTTAGCCACCACTCACCTCCCTCCTCCACGTCTTGTCTCCACTCACCTCCCCTCCCCCACGTCTTGGCCACGGCGCTCACCTCCCCCTCCTCCACGTCTTGGCTTTCCCCTTATCCCTCCCTTGCCTCCACGTCTTGTACCATCCCCCTCCTCCACGTCTTGGCCACCACTCACCTCCCTCCTCCACATCTTGGCCACACTCACCTCCCTCCTCCACGTCTTGGCCACCACTCACCTCCCTCATCCACTTCTTGGTCATCACTCACCTCCCTCCTCCACATCTTGGCCACACGCACTTCCCTCCTCCATGTCCTGGCCACCATTCACCTCCCTCCACCATGATTTGGCCACCACTCACTCCTCTCCTCCACGTCTTGGCCACCACATATCCCCCTCCTCCACGTCTTGGCCACCACTCACCCCCCACTCACTTATGAACTCTGTCATTAACTAAAGCTCACTCCAGGAGTCTTAGCTGTAAATCTCACAGCGTATAATCTTACATACCGAGAATAAGCCTTCAGCGTTACATAAGGAAGGTAGCTGTAGGATTTCTTATTGACTGTTAAACATTTATTTCCTGGTAAAACCCCCTTTTTTTTTATCTGTTTGACACATATGTTAATTTTGTTAAAACCAAGGGTTATGAATGAAATATACAAGTAATCCTTCTTGGAAATTGATTTGAATAACATTATCAAATACATAAATTATATTTCATTACGTGTACTCGCTCAAAATGCTGGATATAATGTTCGAAATAAACAAATAAGAAGATTATATAAAATGTTTTCTACATTTTCGCTAATTACCTGAATAGATAAATTATTAAAGTAAATATATCTGTCCAGGTATGTAAGAGGGACATCTGTGCGGCACAGTGCACACACAGCAGGTGTAAGAGTGTTATGTTCATACACATTAACTCAGGCGGGAAGCAGTTTACTAACAACTGCATTACCTAAATTGAGTGAGAAGCGGGGATTTGTCTTTGCGTCTTAACTAAAATGATCTTTATTCCAGGACTTTTTGCTACGAAAACTAAGACCTTCCTTAATAAATATATCGATCCTACAGAGGAAGTATTGTTATTTATAGTTTGTTTTGTGGAACGTTATGAAGCCCCTCTTAGTGGTGGCGACAACACAGGCCTCAGTTATCACCTTATCACCGCATTACAGTAATTGACTCCCGCATTTAAAAGATTACGTAGTTTAGTTATATCCAATATGTTTGTCAAATTAAGTGCTGGTGGTTAACTTTTGACAAGAAGCCAAGGCATTAACTGATGGGCTGTGTACTTAGTCTTGTCTAGCGTTCTCTCACCTCCAAATTTATGGGTTTGTGTCCAGACAAGCTGGCGGGACACTAATGGTTTCCTCAGCTTAAAGTATTACCTATAAAACTGTCGGAGGTGTGGGAAGGTAAGTGATGGGTCCTGACAAGGTGCGAAGTATATGTCGACTGACCGACCATTCGACACTGAGAAACAGACATAATGTCAGTTACGTAAGGACCCCAGATAAGATGTGCAATGTTATTCATAAAGACAAGTATTTACAGTTACAATGTTCAGTAGTGTGTTATGATGAAATATTAATGGAAACGGAAATGCTCTTAAACAACATAAACTGTCTTTATTCGCTTTATGTACCACAAATACAGTAAGTCGTTTGTCGCTGACTATCAAAATGGATCATGAAAACAACACCAGACTCCCTCGTCTCTCAAATCATACACGGAGGGTTTTTTGTACGGGGATTAGCCCACCCGGGCACAGGTCACTGACCCACATCGGGACCTGGGGACGTAATAATAATAATAATAATAATAATAATAATAATAATAATAATAATAATAATAATAATAATAATAATAATAATAATAATAATAATAATAATAATAATAATAATAATAATAATAACAATAATAATAATAATAAAATAATAATAATAATAATAATAATAATAATAATAATAATAATAATAATAATAATAATAATAATAATAATAATAATAATAATGATAATAATAGTAATAACAACACTATAATAATAATAATAATCATAAAGAAATACAAAGAAAAAAATAAATAGTGAGAAACGCTACACTACAGTATATGTATGTTGTGTTATCAAGTAAGAGAAACAATTGAGACCCTGCAATTGTGGGTAAATGAGGCAGAAAGTCAGATCAGCAACTTTGGGACTTGGTCACAATATTCGTGATGCCATTTGGCAGCAGGGGCTACCATTAGACAATACATTATGCTTCCAATATCTTCCCAGGCGGGAGTACCTCCCTGTTTGATAGCTGCCTACTACCTACTACACTGTATATCTACTGTTCTTAGTATCTACTTGTTTTCTATCTGCCTCAGTCATTCAGTCATCCTATTCCATTATCTCCATATATTCAAACATCAATACAATCTCTATTTTACTTATTCAGACATTTATCTCTCTACCAAATGATCTTTTAATATTACAGTCCTCACTCTGTCTTCTCTTGATCTTCCTCACCCGAACCTCAAGATAATTATTTCCAAGTTAGCACCATCTATCATCATTTACCGTATCTCTCAATATCCGATATTCATATCCCGGAACAGCACTTCTTGGAACTCTCCATTTCAGAATGTTTTTCCTATGTCATACAGCTTCCTGAAGTTTAAAACATCTTGTTGCAAATGTTTCTTCACTCTTTGGTGATGGGTCGCCTTGAAAACGATGCCTGTGTAATCTCTGCCTACACTTTCTATTTGTTAAAAGGTGTTTATAATACACAAATGATATTGACAGTACATATCCTGGAAGTAAACCGAATATAATCGCTATCCAACTTTTTCCAACCTGGACCTCTCGAACGGACTTCACTTCCTGAATCTCTATCACATACTAACTGTAACTTGCAACAGAGTAGTGATCTAAACAAACTATTGAATAATCCTTCTATCAGTTTTATGTTATTTGCTCTACTTCCAGAACAAACTTGCTCAACCACGACAGTTTCAGAGCCCTTCTCCCTGTGTGTAGTACTATAATACATTATGTACAAAGAGGAAACCTCAAATACATTTCCGTTCTTTATACCTCAACTGCCCACACCACCACTACCATTTCCTCCACCCACACCCTTGTATTCAGATCACCAGCACCGACAAAGTATTACCTCTCTCGCTGAACAACACATTTCAGCTCGATTAATCAAAGAGCTTGTTTTTGTGTTTTGTTTCATATTCTTCGTTCAAACTTACCCAACAGTTATTCTGGTCTCGATTAAGTCTATCTTCAACCTATTCCACAATGATCGTAAACAAATTGATTCATATATTACCACAGGTCTCCCTATCTGACCAAAACATTGAAAGTTGTTCTATCCCCCTTCTCGTCTATACCTAATAACAGCATCTCTCTCTCTCAGTATTTCTACCTCTCTCCTCCCATGTACTGTACACCACACTATCTTTCATCCTCTTATTCCGTCTAGCAAATTCGTCTCACTCACTGCCACCGTCCTGTATTGTAATGGTCGCCGGAAATCATTGTAACCGATATTGCAGGAGCGTCTCTAATATTAGTCCCGAATTGCTTCTACATAGTCGATAACCTAATTTATCTAAATATAAAACATTGACAAAGAAGAGTTATATTATAAGGAAAATAAACTCATATCTTCATGAGTA
>NW_024718246.1:0-21625 GCF_018991925.1 Homarus americanus
AATAAGACCTCTGCACTCTTGTTACTTACACTTCTAGATATAAAACCCAATACTCTGTGTGCCTTATTTCGAACATTAACGCACTGTTTTCTAGGCCGGAGGTCCGGGCTTACAAGTACCCCGAGGTCTCTTTCACAAGTCGACTTCTCTAGGTTGATGTTGTTAAGGCTGTATACATTATATATAAGTATTTGTTCTTCCAATATTAAGTACGCTGCACTTGCTGGTGTTGAATTTCATTTGCCATTTTTCAGACCACCCCTGCAGTTTATTTATCCTCCTGTAATGCATTTTAAGATCCTGCCCTGGAATTGTTTGTTGCCCTATTTTGTCATCCGCAAACTATTATGTCAATGCGATCCGTGTATCTAAATTGCTTATGATTATGAACAAGAGTGGGGCCTGGCAGACCTCTGGGGAACCCCACTGGTTACATTTTGCCTTCAACCTTCAGATTTAACAACTGATTCACGCTGACCCCTGTGTTTTGTCAGAGCCATGATTTATCCACTTAAAACCTCGATGAGCCTTAATTTTTTCACAGAAGCCCTTGATGCGGTACTCTGTCAAATGCTTTTGCTAAGCTCCAAGTAGTCAACATCGTATTTTTCGTCATTATCTACTACCTCGAAGACTTTCCTAAAAACGTTAGCAGATTTGTTAGACAAGAGTTTCCTTTGTAAACCCATGTTGAGAGTCGTAGATTAATTTGCTTTTCTCTAGATGCGATCGGATGCTATCTGTTATAATTGATTCAAGAAATTTCCCCACTACTGACGTCAAACTGATCGGCCATAAGGTAACTCCTGTAAATCAATCAGGTAAGGTAAATTAGATCGAACTTACAGGTGTATTGTGATTGTATATAACCATTCAGATCAATCATTGATAATATGTGTCTATTCTTCTGTTAATGTTAGTATATCTGTCACAACAACATACCTGATCCCGACTGTCAGCTGATAATTAAGACGTCAGCAAGGTGTTAGACGTCAGTAAGGTGAAAGACGTCAGCAAGGTGTAAGACGTCAGCAAGGTGTAAGACGTCAGCAAGGTGAGCTCAACTACCTTAATTAACTCCTCAATAACAACCAAATGAAGATAATGAGGGCAATAAGGACACATGTAATAGTGGAAAAGTAAGTTAATATTATCAAGGATGTATCACCTTTACCTTATCTACCTGTGTTAATTAATACCATATTCACCTGTGTTAATTAATACCTGCTACAACACACACACAGGTCTACGATAATAATATATAAATTTCTCTCACGGAATCATTGTTTACCTCGCTATGATGACGTCATTTTTTTGTGTTTACTAAGAATTTTCCTTTTTGTCCTTAATCACGTCAGGACCTATTAGATTCTGTCAGATTATTCAGCCAATCACAGAAGAGATGGCGGACCACACAGCAACAACTTAAACCTTTCATTAAGTGTTGTAATCGTCTTGTTGTGACCCCTAACAACCTTAGTGAACTTAACAACATATAACCAGCCACTGTAATAGTCCTACAACACAAGTAATTTCTCATACAGGTCTCATAGTCACTACTTAATACTGTCGTTCATTATTGTCACACAGGTAAGTGGAACAAGTTTTGATATTAATTCCTGTAAAATATTTATCTTTACGCCATAGAAATAATCACTTTTAACAAATGTATTTCCTCTGTGTCGGTCTTGCTTGCTTGCTAAATCGCGTGACTGTGTTTACTGGGTCATATGAGGTCAACTTGTACTACTGACCACAAGGTAACAAGTCTCTGATCACACATAACCAACAGGGTGTAATATGATCAATAATAATAATGATGTGTAATAAGCAGACAGTAGGGAGCCATGACTGTTAACTAAAGAAATGTCGATTTTTTTTGTTTTCTGAATATTTATCAATTTTAATTAGTGATAAGGGTTAATTAATGCTGTAATGATAACCAACAATTACAGGCTTAATCACTGGCCATGGGTGATGAGTGCCATGACTGCCGCCGCCCTCCTCTGTGTTGTGGCACTGTGGGCGGCCGGCCATGTCGTGACCCGGGACGTCAACAAGATGGCGGCGCCTGACCTCCTGTATCCCCAAATGGTCCTAAATGTTTACCTGACCAACAAAAGGACCTATTAGCCATGACAAGGACCTATAGCCATGACAGGGACCTATAGCCTTGACAGGGACCTATAGCCTTGACAGGGACCTATAGCCTTGACAGGGACCTATAGCCATGACAGGGACTTATAGCCTTGACAGGGACCTATAGCAGTGACAGGGACCTATAGCCTTGACAGGGGCCTATAGCCTTGACAGGGGCCTATAGCCTTGACAGGGACCTATAGCCATGACAGGGACCTATAGCCATGACAGGGACCTATATAGCCTTAACAGGGAGCAACAGAGGTCTTCAACAAACAGAGGTCACCAACAGGCAATAGAGGTCAACAACAGACAACACAGGCCAACAACAGGCAACAGAGGTCAACAACAAGCTAATGTCGTCAGGTTTTCTTCATATTTCCTGAATGTTCAGCTCAGGTAAAATAGTCAAGGTTTGGGGAAGTGATCAAGGTTTGGGGAAGTGATCAAGTTTTGGAGAAGTGATCAAGCTTTGGGAAAGTGATCAAGTTGTTTCTAAAAATTGATCAAGTGAGTTTGAGAGAGAAATTTACAGTATGTTTGGAAAGAGTTTAAGATAATTATGATTCCATTTGTTCTTTCCTTATTAGTAATACTATGATGACCACAATATCATATAGATCGTAAAGAGAAAAATATATAACAGTGTTGATTACTGGTCATGGGTAATGAGTGCCACCGCCCTCTGTGTTGTGGCACTGTGGGCGGCCGGCCATGTCGTGACCCGAGACGTCAACAAATTGGCGGCGCCTGACCTCCTGTATCCCCAAATGGTCCTAAATAAGAATAATAAGATAATAGGAAGAATAACTCTCTCGGGGTATTGGTGTTATCTCTCTCCATTATGTCCTGGGTTCGAGTCCTGCATCTATATAGCCGTGAGAAGGGTGTTATCCAGCGTGACCCTACCAAACACCTCAGATTCCCTCCTGCACTAAACACTACACGATAAAATTAATAACAAAGTAAGTAAGAACAGACCAGCCGCCCGAACTAACAAGGTGGTAGTTGGTGAGAAAAAAATATTGAAGGTGGAAAGACGAACGTACGGACCAGGTGAGTAAATTAAGTCAATACTGAACACAAACCCTCGGCCCTACGTCAGGTATAAGTCTTGGCCCACGTCCACCATCTTAATTCATAGGTGTCAGACGGGTTCCACCAGCTGTCTCATAACTACAGGTAAGATACAGTAATTAACTTGTGACCCCGAGACTGATAGTACAGAGACGAGGCCGAAGGAGTACTGTACCAACACACACAGACACACCTCAACTTATGTTCAACAACCAACCTGGTAACCACAAACGAGGCCCCACCAAGATCAAGATAGGTAACAACACTATTGACTATATTTCTTCTTTTAAATATCTTGGTGCCTCCGTCCCTTGTACCCTACCTGCCATACAACAGCTAACTCAGTTAAAAAAAAGAAACCACAAGAACACACAGCTGGTGGCCCAAGAGCCTCCACGCTAACATAAAACAAGACCCACTTTACACATAGATGTGAACAAATAACACCACCCTTTAAGAAACATAAATTAACACCCATTACACTAATGAATGTCTAACTAGCTTAGCCCCCCCCTCCCACCCTTGCCCCCCTTGAGTGGCGGGCGTCTGCTGCGTGTGGCCATCACCCCAACCAATCACCTCGACTCGGCTACTGTAGGTGGACAGCCCACCTGCTATCACCCCCTACTACTTTACTTCTCATTTCTATGTTTCCCTTCTCTCTCTCCTCTCCCATGGCAAAGTCATTTGCCACCGTTCCAAGTGTAAAGACTAAGCCGAGCAGAACAACTGAAGACAATTGTTGTGCAAGTATTGTGCAATTGTTGTGATTAATATAAAGTGAGAAGACTAAGGAATTGTAAACTAGTTGTGTGCTGACTAGGTAGTAGGTAGCAGGCAGCAATCAAACAGGGAGGTACTACCGCCTGAGAAGATATTGGAAGCATAATGTGTTGTCTAATGGTAGACCCTGCTGTCATATGGCATCACGAATATTGTGACCAAGTCCCAGGTTGCTGATCTGTCTTTCTGCCTCATTTACACACAATTGCAGGGTCTCAATTGTTTCTCTTACTATTGACAACACAACATACTATACATATAGCATTTCTCACTATTGATTATTGTTTTTCTTTTCTTTATTATCATTATTACAGTGTTGTTATTATTATTTTATTTTACTTTTTATTATAAATTTTATTTACTATGAATTACTATTACTATTAAATTGTCGCCCCCCAGGCCCCGATGTGGGTCTGTGACCTGTGCCCGGGTGGGCTAATCCCCATAAAAAAAAAAAATAAAATAAAAAATAAATATAAAATAAATAAATAAATAAATAAATATTGACAGTACCATAATAAGCTTTTATCGAACTATATTGTCCAGTACAAAAAATAAATCTTCCGCTGTCTTACTCATTCAAATACTAAGTCCTCTATGAGGGGAAGCAAAAATTGTGTTTCACTCCCAAAATCCGGGATATTTTCTGTAGGCTCTTGACTGTTCTCTTGTCCCACTGACAACTGTGCCTGTACATGGCTGTCTAATTCTTTGACCAGTTCTGTTGACTCATTGTTGTTTTCATTTCCCTCTGACATGGCCTGTGGTGTCGACTCTTCTTCCTTCTTTGTGTAAATCAATGCTTGCTTAGTCCAGTCCCATTCAAGGATGTACGGCTCAGTATCATGCAATTTCTTCTTCGACTTCTCAAACAGCTTCATCTTTCTTTTGCGATCCTCTTCTGGTTTAAGTAGTTTTCTTTTGCGGCCGGCCTGACCGGGGTGGACCGTGGTGTAGTCGATGCCCTTGGGCCATGCCACCCCAACGTAGCAAAAGCGTTGGTTGCCGTTGGGACCTTGACGCCGAGAAACAAATCCTGAACCCTTGAGATGCTTAGCAATGTTCAGCGACAATGCATAGGGCAGCTCCGTCTCCATGCAGAATTTATAGTAATTTTGAAAGAAATCATCCTTAACGACCATGTCATTTGGATTCCCAGTAAAAATCACTTTGGTCTTTACGTACAAGAGGAAGGAGTCCTTTCCCTTATAACTAGTCTTGAACTCCAACACAGATAAGAGAGACATTGTAATATCAATTATATGGTCACCTTCCATCCTGAGATGTCATTGAGGAGAAAAAACAAGACATAAATACAAAAATGATATAAAATAACAATTTATAGTAAGGTTGGAATTTGTGTCCAAGATCTATAGTGGAGACAGTGATATATAAGTGAAGATTTTTTTAATATGTAGTGATGATGGATGGTGTTATATGTAGTGATGATGATGGATGGTGTTATATGTAGTGATGATGATGGATGATGTTATATGTAGTGATGATGATGGATGGTGTTATATGTAGTGATGATGGATGATGTTATATATAGTGATGATGATGGATGGTGTTATATGTAGTGATGATCATGGATGGTGTTATATGTACTAGTGATGATGGATGTTGTTATATGTAGTGATGATAGGGTGGTGTTATATGTAGTGATAATAGGGTGGTGTTATATGTAGTGATGATGGATGGTGTTATATGTAGTGATGATGGATGGTGTTATATGTAGTGATGAAGGATGGTGTTATATGTAGTGATGATAGGAGGGTGTTATATGTAGTGATGATGATGGATGGTGTTATATGTAGTGATGATGGACAGCTGAAAAGTTATATGTGAAGATGACGTTTTTTAGTAGTGATGATGGATGTTATATGTATATTATTAGTGTTATATGTAGTGTCGATGGATGGTGTTATATGTAGATGACATTTGGATGGTATTATATGTAGTGATGATGATGGATATGTTACATGTAGCGATTAATGATAGATGGTGTTATATGTAGTGATGATGATGGATGTGAAAGTTACAGTAGTAATGATAGGTGGTGTTATATGTAGTGGATGATGGATGGTGTTATATGTAGTGATGATGATGGATGTTGTTACATGTAGTGATGATGGATGTTGTTATATGTAGTACGATAGGTTGGTGTTATATATATGATGATATGGATGGTGTTATATGATGATGATGTGGATGGTGTTGATATATGGTAAATATTAGGATGGTGTTATATGTAGTGATGATGATGGATGGTGTTATATGTAGTGATGATGGATGGTGTTATATGTAGTGATGATGATGGATGGTGTTATATGTAGTGATGATGATGGATGGTGTTATATGTAGTAATGATAGGGTGGTGTTATATGTAGTGATGATGGATGGTGTTATATGTAGTGATGATGATGGATGTTGTTACATGTAGTGATGATGGATGTTGTTATATGTAGTGATGATAGGGTGGTGTTATATGTAGTGATGATGATGGATGGTGTTATATGTAGTGATCATGATAGATGGTGACATATGTAGTGATGATGGATGATGTGTATGTAGTGATGATGGATGGTGTTATATGTAGTGATGGTGGATGATGTTATATATAGTGATGATGATGGATGGTGTTATATGTAGTGATGATGGATGGTGTTATATGTAGTGATGATGGATGTTGTTATATGTAGTGAGGATAGGGTGGTGTTATATGTAGTGATGATGCTAGATGTTGTTATATGTAGTGATGATAGGGTGGTGTTATATGTAGTGATGATGATAGATGATGATATATGTAGTGATGATGTATGATGTATATGTAGTGATGATGGATGGTGTTATATGTAGTGATGATAGGGTGGTGTTATATGTAGTGATGATGGATGGTGTTATATGTAGTGATGATGGATGATGTTATAGTAGTGATGATAGATGTTGTTATATATAGTGATGATAGGGTGGTGTTATATGTAGTGATGATGGATGGTGTTATATGTAGTGATGATGGATGGTGTTATATGTAGTGATGATGATGGACGGTGTTATGTAGATGATAGGGTGTTATGGTGGCATTAGATGATGTTATATCTAGTGATGATGAATGTTGTTATATGTAGTGATGATGGATGTTGTTATATGTAGTGATGATGGATGCTGTTATATGTAGTGATGATGGATGATGTTATATCTAGTGATGATGGATGTTGTTATATGTAGTGATGACGGATGGTGTTATATGTAGTGATGATGGATGGTGTTATATGTAGTGATGATGGATGATGTTATATGTAGTGATGATGGATGCTGTTATATGTAGTGATGATGGATGCTGTTATATGTAGTGATGATGGATGGTGTTATATGTAGTGATAATGAATGATGTTATATGTAGTGATGATGGATGTTGTTATATGTAGTGTTGATGGGTGGTGTTGTATGTAGTGATGATGGATGATGTTATAGTAGTGATGATGGATGTTGTTATATGTAGTGATGAAAGGTGGTGTTATATGTAGTGATGATGGATGGTGTTATATGTAGTGATGATGATGGATGGTGTTATATGTAGTGATGATGATGGATGGTGTTATATGTAGTGATGATGGATGGTGTTATATGTAGTGATGATGTTATAGTAGTGATGATGGATGTTGTTATATGTAGTGATGATAGGGTGGTGTTATATGTAGTGATGATGGATGGTGTTATATGTAGTATTGATGATGGATGGTGTTATATAGTGATGATGATAGATGGTGATTTGCGTAGTGATGATGGACAGATGTATATAAGCAGATGATGGGATGGTGTTATATAGTGATGATAGGCGGAAAGTTAAGGGCGTAGTGATGATGGATGGTGTTATATGTAGTGATGATGATGGATGTTGTTACATGTAGTGATGATGGATGTTATTATATGTAGTGATGATAGGGTGGTGTTATATGTAGTGATGATGATGGATGGTGTTATATGTAGTGATCATGATAGCTGGTGATATTTGTAGTGATGATGGATGATGTGTATGTAGTGATGATGGATGGTGTTATATGTAGTGATGATGGATGATGTTATATATAGTGATGATGATGGATGGTGTTATATGTAGTGATGATGGATGGTGTTATATGTAGTGATGATGGATGTTGTTATATGTAGTGAGGATAGGGTGGTGTTATATGTAGTGATGATGATAGATGTTGTTATATGTAGTGATGATAGGGTGGTGTTATATGTAGTGATGATGATAGATGGTGATATATGTAGTGATGATGTATGATGTATATGTAGTGATGATGGATGGTGTTATATGTAGTGATGATAGGGTGGTGTTATATGTAGTGATGCTGGATGGTGTTATATGTAGTGATGATGGATGATGTTATAGTAGTGATGATGGATGTTGTTATATATAGTGATGATAGGGTGGTGTTATATGTAGTGATGATGGATGGTGTTATATGCAGTGATGATGATGGATGGTGTTATATGTAGTGATGATGATGGACGGTGTTATATGTAGTGATGATGGATGGTGTTATATGTAGTGATGATAGGGTGGTGTTATATGTAGAGATGATAGATGGTGTTATATGTAGTGATGATGATGGATGGTGTTATATGTGGTGGTGATGATGGATGGTGTTATATGCAGAGATGATGGATGTTGTTATATGTAGTGATGATAGGGTGTTGTTATATGTAGTGATGATGGATGGTGTTATATGTAGTGATGATGATGGATGGTGTTATATGTAGTGATGATGGATGGTGTTATATGTAGTGATGATGGATGATGTTATAGTAGTGATGATGGATGTTGTTATATGTAGTGATGAAAGGGTGGTGTTATATGTAGTGATGATGGATGGTGCTTACATGTAGTGATGATGATGGATGGTGTTATATGTAGTGATGATGATGATGGTGTTATATGTAGTGATGATGATGGATGGTGTTATATGTAGTGATGATGATGGATGGTGTTATATGCAGTGATGATGATGGATGGTGTTATATGTAGATGATGATGGATGGTGTTATATGTAGTGATGATGATGGATGGTGTTATATGGTGATGATGATGGATGGTGTTATATGTAGTGATGATGGATGATGTATATGTAGTGATGATGGATGTTGTTATATGTAGTGATGATAGGGTGGTGTTATATGTAGTGATGATGGATGGTGTTATATGTAGTGATGATGATGGATGGTGTTATATATCGTGATGATGGATGATGTTATATGTATGATGATGGATGTTGTTATATGTAGTGATGATGATGGATGATGTTATATGTAGTGATGATGGGAGGTGTTATATGTAGTGTTGATGGATGTTGTTATATGTAGTGATGATGATGGATGATGTTATATGTAGTGATGATGGGTGGTGTTATATGTAGTGATGATGGGTGGTGTTATATGTAGTGATGATGGATGGTATTATATGTAGTGATGATGGATGTTGTTATATGTAGTGATGATGGGTGGTGTTATATGAAGTGATGATGGATGATGTTATAGTAGTGATGATGGATGTTGTTATATGTAGTGATAGGGTGGTGTTATATGTAGTGATGATGGATGGTGTTATATGTAGTGATGATGATGGATGGTGTTATATGTAGTGATGATGATGGATGGTGTTATATGTAGTGATGATGATGGATGGTGTTATATGTAGTGATGATGGATGGTGTTATATGTAGTGATGATGGATGATGTTATATGTAGTGATGATAGGGTGGTGTTATATGTAGTGATGATGGATGATGTATATGTAGTGAGGATAGGGTGGTGTTTTTTGTAGTGATGATAAGATGGTGTTATATGTAGTGATGATGATGGATGGTGTTATATGTAGTGATGATGATGGATGGTGTTATATGTAGTGATGATGATGGATGGTGATATATGTAGTGATGATGGATGATGTATATGTAACATGATGGATGGTGTTATATGTAGTGATGATGAATGGTGTTATAAGTAGTGATGATGGATGGTGTAATATGTAATGATGATGAATGGTGTTATATGTAGTGATGACGGGTGGTGTTATAAGTATTGATGATGGATAATGTTATATGTAGTGATGATGGATGATGTTATATGTACTGATGATGGATGGTGTTATATGTAGTGATGATGGATGGTGTTATATGTAGTGATGATGAATGGTGTTATATGTAGTGACGATGGAAGGTGTTATATGTAGTGATGATGGATGTTGTTATATGTGGAAGATGATGATGGATGGTGTTATATGTGTGATGATGTATGATGTATATGTATTGATGATGGATGGTGTTATATGCGTAGTGATGATAGGGTGTGCTATATGTAGTGATGATGGATGGTGTTATATGTAGTGATGATTGATGATGTTATATAGTGATGATGGATGTTGTTATATATAGTGATGATAGGGTGTGTTATATGTAGTGATGATGGATGGTGTTATATGTAGTGATGATGGATGGTGTTATATGTAGTGATGATGTTATAGTAGTGATGATGGATGTTGTTATATGTAGTGATGATAGGGTGGTGTTATATGTAGTGCTGATGGATGGTGTTATATGTAGTGATGATGATGGATGATGTTATAGTAGTGATGATGGATGTTGTTATATGTAGTGATGAAAGGGTGGTGTTATATGTAGTGATGATGGATGGTGTTATATGTAGTGATGATGATGGATGGTGTTATATGTAGTGATGATGAAGGATGGTGATTTATGTAGTGATGATGGATGGTGTTATATGTAGTGATGATGGATGATGTTATAGTAGTGATGATGGATGTTGTTATATGTAGTGATGAAAGGGTGGTGTTATATGTAGTGATGATGGATGGTGTTATATGTAGTGATGATGATGGATGGTGTTATATGTAGTGATGATGACAGATGGTGATTTATGTAGTGATGATGGATGATGTATATGTTGTGATGATGGATGGTGTTATATGTAGTGATGATAGGGTGGTGTTATATGTAGTGATGATGATGGATGGTGTTATATGTAGTGATGATGATGGATGGTGTTATATGTAGTGATGATGAATGTTGTTATATGTAGTGATGATAGGGTGGTGTTATATGTAGTGATGATTCCATTCAAGATTTTACTGATTTTGGATAATGCTCTGGGACACCCACCACACCTGGACGACATGCACCCTGATGTTAAGGTAGTGTACATTCCACCTAACACTACCTCTATCATCCAACCCATGGATCAAGGTGCTATTGCTGCCTTTAAAGCGTATTATTTACGCACGACCTTCGCTCAGGATGTTGCTGCTACTGAAGGTGAGAAAACGCTCAGACAGTTTTGGAAGGAGTACAACATTTTGTCATGTATAAAGAATATTAGTACAGCATGGGATCAGGTTACAAAACATTGCATGAATGGAATATGGAAGAAAATCCTGAAAAGATATGTGCACAGTTTCAAAGGATTTAATGAAAATGAAGTTATTTCGGATATTAGTAACAAGATAGTGGAGTTAGGTAAACAGCTGGAGTTAGAAATTGATAATGAAGATGTTGGACAGTTAGTTGAGAGTGTAGCAGAAGAGCTCAGTAACGAGGATCTTATTGAACTAGATGCACAGAAAAATGCAGAGGAAGAAGAGAGACAAGATGTAGAAGAAGAACCTGCACCCCCCCAAAAAGTTTTCAGTGAAACAAATGGCAGAGGCATTTGCTACAATTAATAAAGCAACGCAAATGTTTGATGGCATGGATCAAAATTATGAGCATTATGCCAAAGTTGACAGAACGATCCAAGATGCACTTGCTTGCTGCAGAGAAATTTATAATGAAAAGTAAAAGCAAACTGTGCAGTCTAAATTGGACAACTATTTCAAGAAGTCCCCCAGTGCTGTCTCCTCACGCCCCACCAGTGCTGCCTCTTCACTCCCTCAAGATGAACCAATACCTTCAACCAGCAAGTTTTCACAGCACATAAACCTGTCTGAAGAAAGCGACATTGATGACCCACCCAGCCGTTTCCTCTTCTGCTTCTTCCAATTAATATAGTTTCCATGTATCCTGTAAATAGAAAATTATGGGGGCCCAGTGTGCATTCAGCTGACTACATTTAAGGTAAGTGCTCAGTCACACTGTATCCAGTCCTCATTATTTATTACTTTTACTGTACTGTATCCATTCCTCATTATTTATTACGTTTAGTGTACTGTATTTCATTGTAGATTTTTAATCTTTTTTTTTTTTATGTCGGACTTACGACGATGTCGGACTTACGACCCGGATTTGGGTCCCTAACCCCGTCGTAAGTCAGGGTCTAGCTGTATATGTTAAATGCCTTCCCGTGATTCTATTTCGTTGGACGGTTGTACACTATGAGTAAACAAGTTTGTGTCTGTGCTAATACTTTTTGGATGCTGCTTTTGGCGGTTAACTCTGTGTGTAATAAACAAGAAATACCACACCATGGAAATATAAGTCATCCCGGGTACCTGATTCTCTACCAGAACGTCGGCAACGAGAATGGGATCATAATGCAGAGCTGTACGAGTCATGACAAGTGACAATAATCATTGTTGGCAGGTATCTGATGAGGCTTGGGTCATACATAACAAAAATATATGTCAAATTCATTTAAAACTCATCAAAAACCATAGGAAAAACATATATCTAATATACAAAGAAAGAACGGTGCACTACTATAAATTGACCATACGGTCACCGGTCAATATTTAGAAAATGACACCAGGCAACTGAATATTGAGTCATATTTGGGGCAATAGAGAATAAATAAAAAAAATTATTCTATAACATTTCTGTCAAAAAATTATAATTTTTGAATAAAAGTAAATAAAAAGGGAAAGTATAATTGGCCAATCAGCACGAGTGTTGATGTGACATCATAGTCGTGCACGCCAATCAGCTTGAGTGCTGATGTGACATAGTCAGCATGTGAGCTAATCAGCATTTGCGGCCAGTTGGAAGTCGGCGTCTGTGCGAGATAGATGTACACTGGCTGGCTGCCACATTATTCAACGCATTTTGGACAATGAAGCAGCAGCTGTTTTCATTTTTTGGGGTCACAGTGATTTTATTTCATATGTAAAGTGTCCGAGATGTAATTCAGTGTCAATATTGTGTAGATTGCCATGCACGGTACTGTGATAACAGAGACACTGACGGCCACTTCCTCACTGAAGTCGCATCACTCTATTCTCCTATATCTCTTACTTAAGGTAACTTTCTTACACACTAGGGGTTAGGTAGGTTAGTTGAGGTTAGGTTAGGTTTTTTTTAGTTTTTTTAGGTTTTTACAGTTTGACATTCCACTTTTTTTTTTCCAATATCTCAACTACTGCTTATTGCCGACGGCAATGAAGGTCATATTTGTATTTAACACGATGATTTACACTATAAAGACCTTTTTTCAATATTCAGTAGCCTGGTGTAATTTTTTAAATACAGACCTCACCGGTCACCTCTTTTAAAATACTTACTATAATGATAAGAACATCTGTGGAACAAATGAACAAAACCAAACACTCCTGGTGGTACTAGTGTTCTCACACATTACCGTAAATATATCAAAAACTAAGCATTAGCACAATAAATGTTCCACTTATATACCGTATATGGATTAATGTTTTTGCTAAAAATAACATACTGTGCTTAATGTAGTCAGAAACACTAGATGAGGAGGGTATCATTTCAGTTTTGTACAACCAGAGGAAGAATGGGTTAAGGACAAGTATTACTCCTAAGTTAGTTTTTAAATGGGTCATTTTTCATTAGCCACCCATCACCTTTTTAAGATTATTTTCTCTTACTATTTAACAGATCTCTTCGAGAAACGAAAGAATAAACTTGAATTTAGCAGCGCATTCCAAAAATAAACACAATATCCAGAATCATCTAAAATGGCAACAAAACTCGAGAAAAAATATATTTTTCATGTGAAAATAGGTGATGGGTGGTTAATGAAACATTACCTTTAAATGCATAACAAGGTTAGTCATACATAAGACCAGTGGTTCCCAGCCTCAGGTGGCGACCCAAATCAGGGTCGCGGGGTGTCCTCCGTAGGGTCGCGAGGGGCCCTCAGACAATTTTAAAAAGAAAGTACTTATCATAAAGTCAAACAAATTTTTGCTTAACATTCAAGCTATATATTACAGTATATGCCTGAGGGTCACGACTCTGTATTGTTGGGAAATTTAGGGTCGCAGCCAAAAAAGGTTGGGAACCACTGCATTAGACCATCAGCAAATAACGTAAAAAATTTGAGAGCCACGTCTCATTGAATTTATAGTAATACACCGGTCTTTCTCTCGCTGTTATTAATTTTGTAATGTTTAAACAATTTTAAGACATTTTTATTGTATGATATTTACGCAGGAAATTAAGGATAACCGAGATATAAATTTTTCAATATTATTAGATTTGGTCAGTCACAAGTGTCGCCATGTGTTGTTTACATCTCATGGAGAAGATCTGACCCCCCCCCCCTCACCCAGTACTCTTTATCTCCATCTTCGCTTTTTATTAACATCTACAGCGCATGTGCAGGGGGTGGTGTGGGAGTTTCTTATTAGCTATAACGATAGGAGACTTATTATTGAGCAAGAGCTTTTCGGTACAACGAATTACCCAAAAGTACCCAAATGTACCCAAAAGTATATTAAATCAGGGTAAAATCTTAACGAATATATGTTTTACATCAATAAAACCTGATTAATAATGTTTTCTTTGAAATGTAGTCAAAATAATGAAATAATAAACAGCGAAAAACGCTAAATTCCAAAGAGGAACCTATCCAAAATGGATATAATTACTGATGTTTCTGTTACTTTGGGGTATTTAACATAGCCGTAGAATTTTACTTTTTGTTAGGTTAGGTTAGGCTAGCGAAGTGCATCACGATGGATCTGTGTTTTCTCCCTTGTTCACGAACTCTTTGGAATTTAACGTTCGCAATACTGAAAGTTTTCACTTTATTATTTCATCTTACAAATTATTTTTACAAAATTACACTAAAAATATTATTCAACATGTTTTGTGTATGTATAACAGATATTCGTTAAGATTTTACCCTTATTTGCTATACTTTTGGGTACTTTTGGGTACATTTGGGTACTCTTGGGTATTTCGTGGCTCCCAGAGCTTTTTGTCTTAGCGAATGAACAACAATGCGTGAGTGCGTCGGGAGCAGAGATTTGAATTTTCAGTACCAGATATGGCTGAACAGGTGGAAGAGCTGTGGAGACATTGTGTTCAACCTGATTCTTCTTCAGATTAAGGTAAGATGTGGGTGCATGAACAAAACCTATAATAACCGGGGGGGAGGGGTGCAGAGCCCACCCTCCCCCACCCATCCCCCCAGTTAGGTTAGGATTTGTTGGCTGGTTGGTATTTTATTTGTGATTTACTAAAAAAAAAAAAATCAAATTTTTTCCATTAAGATTGTTGGGTGGGAGTCTAAAAAAAAAAACTAGTGATTTCCGGAGGAAATGAATATCAAATTCGTTAGAAACTCATCAAATACCACAGGAAAAACATATTTCTAATATCAAAAGAATGACAGGTGCACTACTATAAATTGACCGAAGTCTCTGCTGTGTGAGCTAACATACCGGTGTAAACATTACCTTGTAATATTAAAACTTGGTACTTTATATACCAACACTTATCACTCTTCAAAAACCATGAATAAAAATAGTTATCGGTTCAACAACACTTCACCATTACGATCTAAGGTAACAAGTCCTCTTACTGTTAATAAGTCAAAGTTTGAGTCCATAAGTTATAACACGAACGTGAATCCCAGCAGTAAATCACCACTCAATATGCCAGTAAAGGATCACAAAGCAGTATTGTACTCACTCACTCGAGAATTAACACTTAATAATGAACTTGTAGTTATATAATTAGTGATATTCCTACCTAAGAAGAAGTCGGCGAGGAGCAACTACGTCCAACTCTGTAACTCAACAGTCAACACTACTAATAAACTTGTTTGCTCCATCAGCTGATCTACACAGGCGCCGGATTTAAAATACTGCAGCGCACGTTTCTTGTACAATATATATATATATATATATATATATATATATATATATATATATATACTTCATTTTCAGTCGATATAACACGCGGACTTTGAACATATTATCAACGACCTCACCAGCAAGGAATCGAACCCTGACGGCCAGACTTCAGCATTAATAATAAAGTTTGTTCATCGAGCGTTTTATGTCAGTTTTACTTTAGTTCACGCGGATATACTGCCTGTTATATAACACGCGGACTTTGAACATATAATCAACGACCTCACCAGCAAGGAATCGAACCCTCGACCTACTGGGTGTGACTAGGGAATGCTTACCGGCTAGGCCACAAGGACACTAAAAGCAGTTCTAGACTCTGTTATATTTCACACAAAGCCTGTTCATCGAGCTGATGGCGCCGTGAACCTCGCGTTTCATACCAGCTGGATTCGGTAAAATGCTACTGACACCACATAAGACGCACGGGCAGTTTCCTATTGAGGTTCACGGCGCCATCAGCTCGATGAACAGGCTTTGTGTGAAATATAACAGAGTCTAGAACTGCTTTTAGTGTCCTTGTGGCCTAGCCGGTAAGCGTTCCCTAGTCACACCCAGTAGGTCCAGGGTTCGATTCCTTGCTGGTGAGGTCGTTGATTATATGTTCAAAGTCCGCGTGTTATATGGACTAAAAATGAAGTATATATATGTACCTCGCGTTTCATACCAGCTGGATTCGGTAAAATGCTACTGACACCACATAAGAGGCACGGGCAGTTTCCCATTGAGGTTCACGGCGCCATCAGCTCGATGAACAGGCTTTATGTGAAATATAACAGAGTCTAGAACTGCTTTTAGTGTCCTTGTGGTCTAGCCGGTAAGCGTTCCCTAGTCACACCCAGTAGGTCGAGGGTTCGATTCCTTGCTGGTGAGGTCGTTGATTATATGTTCAAAGTCCGCGTGTTATATGGACTAAAAATGAAGTATATATATGTACCTCGCGTTTCATACCAGCTGGATTCGGTAAAATGCTACTGACACCACATAAGAGACACGGGCAGTTTCCCATTGAGGTTCACGGCGCCATCAGCTCGATGAACAGGCTTTGTGTGAAATATAACAGAGTCTAGAACTGCATTTAGTGTCCTTGTGGCCTAGCCGGTAAGCGTTCCCTAGTCACACCCAGTAGGTCGAGGGTTCGATTCCTTGCTGGTGAGGTCGTTGATAATATGTTCAAAGTCTGCGTGTTATATGGACTAAAAATGAAGTATATATATATATGTACCTCGCGTTTCATACCAGTTGGATTCGGTAAAATGCTACTGACACCACATAAGAGGCACGGCCAGTTTCCCATTGAGGTTCACGGCGCCATCAGCTCGATGAACAGGCTTTGTGTGAAAATATAATGAGTCTAGAACTGCTTTTAGTGTCCTAGGTTTCAGCCGGTAAGCTGTTCCCTAGTCACACCCAGTATACTGTATGTATATATATATATATATATATATATATATATATATATATATATATATATGTATGTATATATATATATATATATATATATATATATATATATTGCTACATATATGTATATGTATATATATATATATATATATATATATATATATATATATATATATATATATATATATATATATATATATATATATATATATATATTGTACAAGAAACGTGCGCTGCAGTATTTTAAATCCGGCGCCTGTGTAGATCAGCTGATGGAGCAAACAAGTTTATTAGTAGTGTTGACTGTTGAGTTACAGAGTTGGACGTAGTTGCTCCTCGCCGACTTCTTCTTAGGTATAAATTAAGGATTATTCAACATTTAACTGAAGCATAAAGCAAGTCTTAATAGTAAGTGGTATTGACTACTTCTCTGAAACCTGAAAAACGAAGCTACAAATTGAGTATTATTCGTCACTTACAAGAATAGAAATGCTTCAATTTATATCACATACGACACTTTGGGTTCATTCTCGTCAAAGACATGAACTTACACAATTAACTTCAATTATTCCCAAGTCGAATATTTCACTGTTGCGATCACAGAAAAAAAATTAATTGAATTAAAAGTCAATTAGGCAGCAAGTGGTAGTATGTTGACCCAGTTCTTCACAATACTGTAATTAACTAAATTTTAGAATTACCCCAAAGTCGTAATATAATAACAATAATAATGATGATGATGATCTCTCGCTCCTGGAGGCCAAGAATCAGTGATTTTCTCCATCTTCTTCAGGCAGTAACCAAGGTCTTTATTCCCGCTACTTGATCTCAATATAGTTTCAGTAGGTTCAAGGGAGACCGTCTGTCTGTCTGTCTGTCTGTCTGTCTGTCTGTCTGTCTGTCTGTCTGTGTCTGTCTGTCTCTTTCTTTTCTTTCTGCTGTTATGCTGCTTTATACTTCATCCTCTTTCATTCCCCCTCTTTCAATTCCCCTCTTTATCCATTAACCCTCTCTCCCTCTTTAGCGGTCTTTGAGGTCTTTTTTGTATTCTTTGATCTATCCTACACAAAGACGGAAGAGGAGTATAGATAACAGAGAGAGAGAGAGAGAGAGAGAGAGAGAGAGAGAGAGAGAGAGAGAGAGAGAGATTCTTTAAACTTATTTTTCTAGCCTAAGTAAACACAGATGCGTCACTTTAAGACCAACCTCTAACCTAACCTAACCTAACCTAGCCTAGCCTAGCCTAGCCTAGCCTAACCTAACCTAACCTAACCTAACCTAACCTAACCTAACCTAGCCTAACCTAACCTAACCTAACCCTAGTAATAAATGAGAAGTTTGGTTCATTAATATTATATGGGGGGAATTTTAGGGTGGGTGAGGGTGATGGAAGGTGAGGGTGATGGAAGGTGAGGGTGTAGGAGGGTAGGTTAGGGTGTGGGGGGGGGTGAGTGATGATGGAGGGAGAATGTGTTAGGGTGGGAGAGTGTGTGGTGAGGGTGGTGGGAGGATGTGGGATGGTGAGTGAGGATGGTGGAAGGGTGGGTTAGGGTGGGTTAGGGTGGGTAAGGGTGAGCAAGGGTGAGTGAGGATGGTGGAAGGGTGGGTTAGGGTGGGTTAGGGTGGGTAAGGGTGAGGATGGTGGTGGGGTGGGTTAGGGTGATGGAGGGTGGGTGATGGTTAGTTAAGGTGTGTGAGGGTGGTGAGGGTGGGTGGCCACTGTATGCCGATGGTCAGAGTGGCTGTTGAAGTTCTCTTCCTTTTTATTCTTGAGACGACTGAGAAAACTTTATAATACTGTAGATGTGTGTGTGTGTGTGTGTGTGTGTGTGTGTGTGTGTGTGTGTGTATGTGTGTGTGTGTGTGTGTGTGTATGTGTGTGTGTGTGTGTGTGTGTGTGTGTGTGTGTGTGTGATTAATAATTAACGGTTTATTGAAAAAGTTCTGCAGCCCGAAGGCTGAAAATATACCCTGTACATTGGACAAAAATGACTTATTACATACAAAGACATGGGGGTGGGTCGTTTAACAAAAGCTTTCATTACTGAAAGGAGAAGGACATGAGTTGAACATACAAATTATTATAGCTTACAGTTGATGGCCCGCACCTGGTGTGGTGTTTAGTAACTTGTCCTCGGGTGTTGATGTGAAGGACCTCACGTGGTCATGGGGACGCCGTGTGGTGTGGGGTGGTGTCACAGTATTTCATTCTGCTGGGTGGTGTTGTGTTTATCCCGTAGTCAGGAGTAAAGCAGACCAATTGGTGTTCCCAGAGAGGACTGATTAATACCGTCTGGTCAGAGGATAGTGGTCAGTTCCCAGGGGTGCTTATCTAATTGGTGGGTCACGGCTCTCACTGGTACTGCCTAGTGCTCAATTCACTGGCTTAAACACTGTTCATCAATGTTCAACACTGATCACACTTCTTTCCAAAACGAAATTGTCACTTTTGATTATGTTGATATCCCGGTGGTGAGGATGGGTCGGGGAGAGGGACTTGGGGATATGGGGCCGAACATGGCCAAGGGGGGCCGCAGCGCCTGGTAGGTCTTGACCCTCCGGTGGTCAAGGATGTAGTGTGTGTGTGTTTGTGTGCTTGTATTTGTGTGTGTGACAGAATCTTATTAATGTATTTACATTAAACTTTTTTCACCTTAAAATAAACAAGAGAACAACAACAACCGCGACAACAAAGCCTTAAGTTTATTCTAAAAGTTCTCTCTTCGCTGTGAATTGTTCTCCTGGGCTTGGAAGTAATTTGTTCTCCATAACTTAGAGAGAAATAATCACCGCATCATATGGGAATTCTCTCCTCAATGGCCTTTTGCTGAGAACGACAATAAAATATGATTGAGAGTCTCTCCCACACATGGAAATCGAGTCGACCTTTCACTTAGATTGCAAAAGTTCGCCTCGATGGTGAGAGTTTTTTAAGAAAGTGGAGTGGGTGAGTGACGGTCACTTATAGTAGGGGCCTGTGTGTGTGGGTGGTGGGGGGGGCTGTGTGTGTTGGGGGGAGGGTGGGGGTGCCTAGACATAAGCCCAGGAAGAGAGATAGAAACAGCGAGAGAGAAAAGAGATAGCAAAAGGAGATAAACAGAGAGAGAGAGAGAGAGAGAGAGAGAGAGAGAGAGAGAGAGAGAGAGAGAGAGAGAGAGAGAGAGAGAGAGAGAGAGAGAGAGAGAGAGAGAGAGCCACTGGTCAACCCCGGAACACAAGAATGGACCTAGCCCACGGCCTGCACCACGACCTGCACCACGACCTGCACCACGACCTGCACCACGACCTGCACCACGACCTTCCACTACAGTAATGCATTAGTACATCGCTGGATTATATAATTGAATGATATACCACTGGTGAGTTACCCAATAATTCGATGAAGGAAGATGTGAAGGAAGATGTGAAGGAAGGTGTGAAGGGAGGTGTGAAGGAAGATGTGAATGAGGGGGTGAAGGAAGGTGTGAAGGGAGGGGTGAAGACAGGTATAAAGGAATGGGTGAAGGAACGAGTGAAGGAAGGTGTGAAGGAAGGGGTGAAGGAAGGGGTGAAGGAACGTATGAAGGAAGGTGTGAAGGAAGGGGTGAAGGAAGGGGTGAAGGAAGGTATGAAGGAAGGGGTGAAGGAAGGTGTGAAGGAAGGTGTAAAGGAAGGTGTGAAGGAAGATGTGAAAGAAGGGGTGAAGGAAGGTGTAAAGGAAGGTATGAAGGAAGGGGTGAAGGAAGGTATGAAGTATAGGGAAAGTACAAAGGGAAGAGGAGTACAAGGAGAAGGAAGAGGAGGAGGAAGGAGAGGAGGAGGAGGAGGTAGATAAATTGGAAATAGGGTTTGACAAACAGACATAGTAGATTGGGTTACGGCATCAACATAGGAGATAATTGGACGGGGGAAGAGAAGGGCTTTAACGTGGCCCTGAGCACGTCCTTGTTCGTGGTCCGTGGTGGTGGATTACCGTCGTTGGGGTGTACGTGATGGATGGCCCTATCTACGTTCGTGGTCCGTGGTGGTGGATTATCGTCTTTGGGGTGTACGTGATGGATGGCCCTATCTACGTCCGTGGTCCGTGGTAGTGGATTACCGTCGTTGGGGCGTACGTGATGGATG
>NW_024718247.1:0-10771 GCF_018991925.1 Homarus americanus
GGAGGGTCCCTGCAAGCGCTCCCGTCTCTGGGAAGGCCCCTGGTTGCAGTAGTTTTTGCTCTATTTAGAGCTCTGGGAGAAGTAACGTTAACCAAACACACCGCCGCCCATCACATTTCCAGTATCATCGCATTCTGGAGAAGGCAATGGAGAATAATATCAACAGGAAAACATAAGTTGAGGTGTTGTGCTGACTGACTGCTCTCTGCTCCTATTGGCTGTAATTTGGTGGGTTAAAGAATAGTCCACCAATCACAGTTAAGTAAGGGACTGCTTGAGGTATATAATATACAGTGTATGACACGACGGTTAAGCATGTCGTAGGGCCCACCGGGACCCTTGGTACGGTTCCTGGGGTCGGCGCCAGCCCTGGGAGCTCTGCTCTCCCTGGCTACCATCCCGGAGAGGGCCCCTGGGTGCAACGCTGTCCCTGGGAGGGCCTCTGGGTTCTCCACCGTCCCTGGCAAGACCCTGGGAGCACCAGTGTCCTTGGGAGAGCCTATGTGAGCGCCGCTGTCGCTGGCAGAGCCCCTGGGAGGGCTGCCGTTTCTGGGAGGACCCCTTGGAAGGCCACTGTCCCAGGGAGAGAACCTGGGGGCGCCAGCACCACTGGCAAGGCCCCTGAAGCCGCCACTGCCTCTGGCAAGGCCCTTAAGGACGCCACTGCCTCTGGTAAGGTCCCTGGGGGCACCACCGCCTGTTGCAGGGCCCCTGGGTGCGCCGTCGTCCATGGGAAGGTCCCTGGGGCGCTGCTGTCACTGGGAGTGTCAATGGGGGCACCGCCATCTCTGGGAGGGCCCTTGGGAGCGTCCCTGTCCCTGGGAGCGTCCTGGCTTGCGCTACCGCCTTTGGCATGGTCACTGCGGGCGCTGCTGTTCCTGGGAGAGCCCCTGAGAGGGCCAATGTCCCTGGATGAGCCTGTAGGGGTGCCACCGCCCATGGCACGGGCCCTGGGAGAACTCCTGTCCTTGGGAGGATCCCTACAAGCGCTCATGTCCCTGGGAGGGCCGTGGTTGCAGTAGTTTTGCACTATTTAGAGCTCTGGGAGAAGCAACGTTAAATAAATACCCCACCGCCCATCACATTTCTAGTATCATCACATTCTGAAGAAGGTAATGGAGAATAATATCAACAGGAAAGCATAAGTTGAGGTGTTTGCTGACTGCCAGCTCTCTGCTCCTATTGGCTGTAACTTGGTGGGTTAAAAGAATAGTCCACCAATCACAGTTAAGTAAGGGACTGCTGGATGTATGTAATATATATATGACACTATGGACAATCTTGCCATAGGGCTCCTGGGGACCCTTGGTACGATTTCTGGGGTCGGCGCTTCCCCTGGGAGGGTCCCTGGGAGCTCCGCTGTCCATGACATGGCCCCAGTGGACGCCACCGCTCCTGAGAGGGTCTCTGGGAGAGCTGCTGTCCCAGGAAGAGCCCCTGGTGACGATAGCGCCCCTGGCAAGGCCTCTGAGGGCCCCACCGTCTCTGGCAAGGCCCCAGGGGCCGCGAACGCCCCTTGCAGGACCCCTGGGGGTGCTCACGTGCCTGGGAGGGCCCCTGAGCTACCGATGGCCCTGTGAGTGTCCCTGATGGCGCTATCGTCTCTCGCAAGGCCCCTTGGGGCGCCACCGCCATTGAAGGGCACCTGGAGACGCCGATGTCCCTCAGAGTACTCCTAGGACGCCGCTGTCACTGGAAGAGTCCCCAGGGTGCTGCAGCCCCTGGGAGGGTCCCTGCAAGCGCTCCCGTCTCTGGGAAGGCCCCTGGTTGCAGTAGTTTTTGCTCTATTTAGAGCTCTGGGAGAAGCAACGTTAACCAAATACACCGCCGCTCATCACATTTCCAGTATCATCGCATTCTGGAGAAGGCAATTGAGAATAATATCAACAGGAAAACATAAGTTGAGGTGTTGTGCTGAATGACTGCTTTCTGCTCCTATTGGCTGTAATTTGGTGGGTTAAAGAATAGTCCACCAATCACAGTTAAGTAAGGGACTGCTTGAGGTATATAATATACAGTGTATGACACGACGGTTAAGCATGTCGTACGGCCCACCGGGATCCTTGGTACGGTCCCTGGGGTCGGCGCCAGCCCTGGGAGCTCTGCTCTCCCTGGCTACCATCCCGGAGAGGGCCCCTGGGTGCAACGCTGTCCCTGGGAGGGCCCCTGGGTTCGCCACCGTCCCTGGCAAGACCCTGGGAGCACCAGTGTCCTTGGGAGAGCCCATGTGAGCCCCGCTGTCGCTGGCAGAGCCACTGGGGACGCGCCACTGCCCTTGGCAAAGCCCCTGGGAGTGCTGCCGTTTCTGGGAGGACCCCCTTGGGAAGGCTAGCTGTCCCAGAGGTGAGCAGGGGCGCGCCAGCACCACTGTGCAGGAGCCCCTGAGGCCTTGCTCCTCTGCTTAGGAAGGCCCTTGAGGACGCCTTCACTGCACTCTGGCAAGGAGTCCCTGGGGGCACCTGCCGCCTGTTGCAGAGCCCCTGGGTGTGCCGTCGTCCATGGGAGGCCCCTGGGAGAGCCCCTGCAAGCGCTCCCGTCCTTGGGAAGGTCCCTCCAAGCACTTCAGTCCCTGGGAGGGCCCCTGGTTGCAGTAGCTTTTCCACTATTTAGAGCTCTGGGAGAAGCAATTTTAAATAAATACACCGCCGCTCATCACATTTCCAGTATCTTTGCATTCTGAAGAAGGTAATGGAGAATAATATCAACAGGAAAACATAAGTTGGGGTGTTATGCTGAGTGACTGCTCTCTGCTCCTATTGGCTGTAATTTGGTGGGTTAAAAAATAGTCCACCAATCACAGTTAAGTAAGGGGACTGCTTGGGGTATGTAATAATATACAGTGTATGACACGACAGTTAAGCATGTGTGGGGCCCACCGGGACCCTTAGTACGGTCCCTGGGGTCGGCGCCAGCCCTGGGAGCTCTGCTGTCCCTGGCTACCATCCCGGAGAGGGCCCCTGGGTGCGTCGCTGTCCCTGGGAGGGCCCCTGGGTTCGCCACCGTCCCTGGCAAGACCCTGGGAGCACCAGTGTCCTTGGGAGAGCCCATGTGAGCCCCACTGTCGCTGGCAGAGCCACTGGGGACGCGCCGCTGTCGCTGGCAGAGCCCCTGGGAGGGCTGCCATTTCTGGGAGGACCCCTTGGAAGGCCACTGTCCCAGGGAGAGAACCTGGGGGCGCCAGCACCACTGGCAAGGCCCCTGAAGCCGCCACTGCCTCTGGCAAGGCCCTTAAGGACGCCACTGCCTCTGGCAAGGTCCCTGGGGGCACCACCGCCTGTTGCAGGGCCCCTGGGTGCGCCGTCGTCCATGGGAGGGTCCCTGGGGCGCTGCTGTCACTGGGAGAGTCAATGGGGGCACCGCCATCTCTGGGACGGCCCTTGGGAGTGTCCCTGTCCCTGGGAGCGTCCTGGCTTGCGCTACCGCCTTTGGCACTGTCCCTGCGGGCGCTACTGTTCCTGGGAGAGCCCCTGAGTGGGCCAATGTCCCTGGATGAGCCGCAACAGGTTGCCACCGCCTTGGCACGGGCCCTGGGAGAACTCTGTCCTTGGGAGGATCCCTAAGCGCTCATGTCCTGGGGCCGTGGTTGCAGTGGTTTGCCTATTTAGAGCTCTGGGAGAAAGCAACGGTCAAATAAATACCCCACCGCCCATCACATTTCTAGTAATATGCATTCTGGAAAGAGGTAGTAGAATAATATCCAACAGGAAAGCATAAGTTGAGGTGTTTGCTGACTGCCAGCTCTCTGCTCCTATTGGCTGTAACTTGGTGGGTTAAAAGAATAGTCCACCAATCACAGTTAAGTAAGGGACTGCTGGATGTATGTAATATATATATGACACTATGGACAATCTTGCCATAGGGCTCCTGGGGACCCTTGGTACGATTTCTGGTGTCGGCGCTTCCCCTGGGAGGGTCCCTGGGAGCTCCGCTGTCCATGACATGGCCCCAGTGGACGCCACCGCTCCTGTGAGGGTCTCTGGGAGAGCTGCTGTCCCAGGAAGAGCCCCTGGTGGCGAAACCCTGCTTAGGGCCTCTGAGAACCCCCCACCGTCTCTGTAGGGCCCCAGGGGCCGCAAACGCCCAGGACCCCTGAAGTGCTCACGTGCCTGCTGGGGAGGGCCCTGGAGCTACTCGATATTTTCTGGGGTGTCCTGATGGCGCTATCGTCTCTGGCAAGGCCCCTTGGGGCGCCACCGCCATTGAAGGGCACCTGGAGACGCCGATGTCCCTCAGAGTACTCCTAGGACGCCGCTGTCACTGGAAGAGTCCCCAGGGTGCCGCAGCCCCTGGGAGGGTCCCTGCAAGCGCTCCCGTCTCTGGGAAGGCCCCTGGTTGCAGTAGTTTTTGCTCTATTTAGAGCTCTGGGAGAAGCAACGTTAACCAAATACACCGCCGCTCATCACATTTCCAGTATCATCGCATTCTGGAGAAGGCAATGGAGAATAATATCAACAGGAAAACATAAGTTGAGGTGTTGTGCTGACTGACTGCTCTCTGATCCTTTTGGCTGTAATTTGGTGGGTTAAAGAATAGTCCACCAATCACAGTTAAGTAAGGGACTGCTTGAGGTATATAATATACAGTGTATGACACGACGGTTAAGCATGTCGTAGGGCCCACCGGGACCCTTGGTACGGTCCCTGGGGTTGGCGCCAGCCCTGGGAGCTCTGCTCTCCCTGGCTACCATCCCGGAGAGGGCCCCTGGGTGCAACGGTGTCCCTGGGAGGGCCTCTGGGTTCTCCACCGTCCCTGGCAAGACCCTGGGAGCACCAGTGTCCTTGGGAGAGCCTATGTGAGCGCCGCTGTCGCTGGCAGAGCCCCTGGGAACGCGCCACTGCCCTTGGCCAAGCCCCTGGGAGTGCTGCCGTTTCTGGGAGGACCCCTTGGAAGGCCACTGTCCCAGGGAGAGAACTTATGGGCGCCAGCACCACTGGCAAGGCCCCTGAAGGCGCCACTGCCTCTGGCAAGGCCCTTGAGGACTCCACTGCCTCTGGCAAGGTCCCTGGGGCCACCACCGCCTGTTGCAGGGCCCCTGGGTGTGCCGTCGTCCATGGGAGGGCCCCTGGGACGCCGCTGTCACTGGAAGAGTCCCCAGGGTGCAAAAGTCCCTGGGAGTGTCCCTGCAAGCGCTCCCGTCTCTGGGAATGCCCCTGGTTGCAGTAGTTTTTGCTCTATTTAGAGCTCTGGGAGAAGCAACGTTAAATAAATACACCGCCACTCATCACATTTCCAGTATCATCGCATTCTGGAGAAGGCAATGGAGAATAATATCAACAGGAAAACATAAGTTGAGGTGTTGTGCTGACTGACTGCTCTCTGCTCCTATTGGCTGTAATTTGGTGGGTTAAAGAATAGTCCACCAATCACAGTTAAGTAAGGGACTGCTTGAGGTATATAATATACAGTGTATGACACGACGGTTAAGCATGTCGTAGGGCCCACCGGGACCCTTGGTACGGTCCCTGGGGTCGGCGCCAGCCCTGGGAGCTCTGCTCTCCCTGGCTACCATCCCGGAGAGGGCCCCTGGGTGCAACGCTGTCCCTGGGAGGGCCCCTGGGGTGTCCACCGTCCCTGGCAAGACACTGGGAGCACCAGAGTCCTTGGGAGAGCCTATGTGAGCGCCGCTGTCGCTGACAGGGCCCCTGGGAATACGCCACTGCCCTTGGCCAAGCCCCTAGGAGTGCTGCCGTTTCTGGGAGGACCCCTTGGAAGGCCACTGTCCTAGGGAGAGAACTTATGGGCGCCAGCACCACTGGCAAGGCTCTTGAAGGCGCCACTGCCTCTGGCAAGGCCCTTGAGGACGCCACTGCCTCTGGCAAGGTCCCTGGGGGCACCACCGCCTGTTGCAGGGCCCCTGGGTGTGCCGTCGTACATGGGAGGGCCCCTGGGACGCCGCTGTTACTGGAAGAGTCCCCAGGGTGCAAAACTCCCTGGGAGTGTCCCTGCAAGTGCTCCCGTCTCTGGGACGGCCCCTGGTTGCAGTAGTTTTTGCTCTATTTAGAGCTCTGGGAGAAGCAACGTTAAATAAACACACCGCCACCCATCACATTTCCAGTATCATCACATTCTGAAGAAGGTAATGGAGAATAATATCAACAGGAAAACATAAGTTGAGGTGTTGTGCTGACTGACTGCTCTCTGCTCCTATTGGCTGTAATTTGGTGGGTTAAAGAATAGTCCACCAATCACAGTTAAGTAAGGGACTGCTTGAGGTACATAATATACAGTGTATGACACGACGGTTAAGCATGTCGTAGGGCCCACCGGGACCCTTGGTACGGTCCCTGGGGTCGGCGCCAGCCCTGGGAGCTCTGCTGTCCCTGGCTACCATCCCGGAGAGGGCCCCTGGGTGCGTCGCTGTCCCTGGGAGGGCCCCTGGGTTCGCCACCGTCCCTGGCAAGGCCCTGGGAGCACCAATGTCCTTGGGAGAGCCCATGTGAGCGCCGCTGTCGCTGGCAGAGCCCCTGGGAGGGCTGCCGTTTCTGGGAGGACCCCTTGGAAGGCCACTGTCCCAGGGAGAGAACCTGGGGGCGCCAGCACCACTGGCGAGGCCCCTGAAGCCGCCACTGCCTCTGGCAAGGCCCTTAAGGACGCCACTGCCTCTGGCAAGGTCCCTGGGGGCACCACCGCCTGTTGCAGGGCCCCTGGGTGCGCCGTCGTCCATGGGAGGGTCCCTGGGGCGCTGCTGTCACTGGGAGAGTCAATGGGGGCACCGCCATCTCTGGGAGGGCCCTTGGGAGCGTCCCTGTCCCTGGGAGCGTCCTGGCTTTCGCTACCGCCTTTGGCACGGTCCCTGCGGGCGCTGCTGTTCCTGGGAGAGCCCCTGAGTCTGCCAATGTCCCTGGATGAGCCTGTAGGGGTGCCACCGCCCATGGCACGGGCCCTGGGAGAACTCCTGTCCCTGGGAGGATCCCTACAAGCGCTCATGTCCCTGGGAGGGCCGTGGTTGCAGTAGTTTTGCATTATTTAGAGCTCTGGGAGAAGCAACGTTAAATAAATACCCCACCGCCCATCACATTTCTAGTATCATCACATTCTGAAGAAGGTAATGGAGAATAATATCCAACAGGAAAGCATAAGTTGAGGTGTTTGCTGACTGCCAGCTCTCTGCTCCTATTGGCTGTAACTTGGTGGGTTAAAAGAATAGTCCACCAATCACAGTTAAGTAAGGGACTGCTGGATGTATGTAATATATATATGACACTTTTGACAATCTTGCCATAGGGCTCCTGGGGACCCTTGGTACGATTTCTGGGGTCGGCGCTTCCCCTGGGAGGGTCCCTGGGAGCTCCGCTGTCCATGACATGGCCCCAGTGGACGCCACCGCTCCTGAGAGGGTCTCTGGGAGAGCTGCTGTCCCAGGAAGAGCCCCTGGTGACGATAGCGCCCCTGGCAAGGCCTCTGAGGGCCCCACCGTCTCTGGCAAGGCCCCAGGGCCGGGGAACGCCCCTGGAGACTGCCTGGAGGGAATTTTGAGCCACGAAGCGGCCCTGTGAGTGTCCTCCTTGATGGCGCCATTTCGTTCTGGGCAAGGCCTCAGCTACCATTGAAGGCACCTGGAGGCCGATGTCCTCGTGAGTAATTTAGGACGCTGATGTCACTGGAAGAGTCCTTTAAAGCGGTGTTCTAGAACCCTGCAAGCGCTCCTTGTCTTGGGAAGGCCCCTGTTTAGAAGCTGCTCTATTTAGAGCTCTGGGAGTAGCTACAACGTTAACCAAATTACACCGCCATCACATTTGTGCATCATCGCATTCCCCAGAAGGCAATGGAGAACAATATCAACAGGAAAGCATAAGTTGAAAAGCAGCTGACTGACCGTTTTCAGCCCTATTGGCTGTAATTTGGTGTATGCAGTCCACCAACTGCTGTGTTAGCAAGTAGACTGCTTGAGGGCAATACAGTGTATGACACGACGGTTAAGCATGTCGTACGGCCCACCGGGACCCTTGGTACGGTCCCTGGGGTCGGCGCCAGCCCTGGGAGCTCTGCTCTCCCTGGCTACCCTCCCGGAGAGGGCCCCTGGGTGCAACGCTGTCCCTGGGAGGGCCCTGGGTTCTCCACCGTCCCTGGCAAGACCCTGGGAGCACCAGTGTCCTTCGGAGAGCCTATGTGAGCGCCGCTGTCGCTGGCAGGGCCCCTGGGAACACGCCACTGCCCTTGGCCAAGCCTCTAGGAGTGCTGCCGTTTCTGGGAGGACCCCTTGGAAGGCCACTGTCCCAGGGAGAGAACTTATGGGCGCCAGCACCACTGGCAAGGCCCCTGAAGGCGCCACTGCCTCTAGCAAGGCCCTTGAGGACGCCACTGCCTCTGGCAAGGTCCCTGGGGGCACCACCGCCTGTTGCAGGGCCCCTGGGTGTGCCGTCGTACATGGGAGGGCCCCTGGGACGCCGCTGTTACTGGAAGAGTCCCCAGGGTGCAAAAGTCCCTGGGAGTGTCCCTGCAAGCGCTCCCGTCTCTGGGAATGCCCCTGGTTGCAGTAGTTTTTGCTCTATTTAGAGCTCTGGGAGAAGCAACGTTAAATAAACACACCGCCACCCATCACATTTCCAGTATCATCACATTCTGAAGAAGGTAATGGAGAATAATATCAACAGGAAAACATAAGTTGAGGTGTTGTGCTGACTGACTGCTCTCTGCTCCTATTGGCTGTAATTTGGTGGGTTAAAGAATAGTCCACCAATCACAGTTAAGTAAGGGACTGCTTGAGGTAAATAATATACAGTGTATGACACGACGGTTAAGCATGTCGTAGGGCCCACCGGGACCCTTGGTACGGTCCCTGGGGTCGGCGCCAGCCCTGGGAGCTCTGCTGTCCCTGGCTACCATCCCGGAGAGGGCCCCTGGGTGCGTCGCTGTCCCTGGGAGGGCCCCTGGGTTCGCCACCGTCCCTGGCAAGACCCTGGGAGCACCAGTGTCCTTGGGAGAGCCCATGTGAGCCCCGCTGTCGCTGGCAGAGCCACTGGGGACGCGCCGCTGTCGCTGGCAGAGCCCCTGGGAGGGCTGCCATTTCTGGGAGGACCCCTTGGAAGGCCACTGTCCCAGGGAGAGAACCTGGGGGCGCCAGCACCACTGGCAAGGCCCCTGAAGCCGCCACTGCCTCTGGCAAGGCCCTTAAGGACGCCACTGCCTCTGGCAAGGTCCCTGGGGGCACCACCGCCTGTTGCAGGGCCCCTGGGTGCGCCGTCGTCCATGGGAGGGTCCCTGGGGCGCTGCTGTCACTGGGAGAGTCAATGGGGGCACCGCCATCTCTGGGACGGCCCTTGGGAGTGTCCCTGTCCCTGGGAGCGTCCTGGCTTGCGCTACCGCCTTTGGCACTGTCCCTGCGGGCGCTACTGTTCCTGGGAGAGCCCCTGAGTGGGCCAATGTCCCTGGATGAGCCTGTAGGGGTGCCACCGCCCATGGCACGGGCCCTGGGAGAACTCCTGTTCCTGGGAGGATCCCTACAAGCGCTCATGTCCCTGGGAGGGCCGTGGTTGCAGTAGTTTTGCACTATTTAGAGCTCTGGGAGAAGCAACGTTAAATAAATACCCCACCACCCATCACATTTCTAGTATCATCACATTCTGAAGAAGGTAATTGGAGAATAATATCCAACAGGAAAGCATAAGTTGAGGTGTTTGCTGACTGCCAGCTCTCTGCTCCTATTGGCTGTAACTTGGTGGGTTAAAAGAATAGTCCACCAATCACAGTTAAGTAAGGGACTGCTGGATGTATGTAATATATATATGACACTATGGACAATCTTGCCATAGGGCTCCTGGGGACCCTTGGTACGATTTCTGGGGTCGGCGCTTCCCCTGGGAGGGTCCCTGGGAGCTCCGCTGTCCATGACATGGCCCCAGTGGACGCCACCGCTCCTGAGAGGGTCTCTGGGAGAGCTGCTGTCCCAGGAAGAGCCCCTGGTGACGATAGCGCCCCTGGCAAGGCCTCTGAGGGCCCCACCGTCTCTGGCAAGGCCCCAGGGGCCGCAAATGCCCCTTGCAGGACCCCTTGGGGTGCTCACGTGCCTGGGAGGGCCCCTGAGCTACCGATGGCCCTGTGAGTGTCCCTGATGGCGCTATCGTCTCTGGCAAGGCCCCTTGGGGCGCCACCGCCATTGAAGGGCACCTGGAGACGCCGATGTCCCTCAGAGTACTCCTAGGACGCCGCTGTCACTGGAAGAGTCCCCAGGGTGCCGCAGCCCCTGGGAGGGTCCCTGCAAGCGCTCCCGTCTCTGGGAAGGCCCCTGGTTGCAGTAGTTTTTGCTCTATTTAGAGCTCTGGGAGAAGTAACGTTAACCAAACACACCGGCGCCCATCACATTTCCAGTATCATCGCATTCTGGAGAAGGCAATGGAGAATAATATCAACAGGAAACCATAAGTTGAGGTGTTGTGCTGACTGACTGCTCTCTGCTCCTATTGGCTGTAATTTGGTGGGTTAAAGAATAGTCCACCAATCACAGTTAAGTAAGGGACTGCTTGAGGTATATAATATACAGTGTATGACACGACGGTTAAGCATGTCGTAGGGCCCACCGGGACCCTTGGTACGGTTCCTGGGGTCGGCGCCAGCCCTGGGAGCTCTGCTGTCCCCGGATACCATCCCGGAGAGGGCCCCTGGGTTTAACGCTGTCCCTGGGAGGGCCCCTGGGTTCGCCACCGTCCCTGGCAAGACCCTGGGAGCACCAGTGTCCTTGGGAGAGCCCATGTGAGCCCCGCTGTCGCTGGCAGAGCCACTGGGGACGCGCCACTGCCCTTGGCAAAGCCCCTGGGAGTGCTGCCGTTTCTGG
>NW_024718248.1:0-23848 GCF_018991925.1 Homarus americanus
TATATAAGACAAATATAAAAGATAAATATACCGAGAAAGAGGAAAAGAAAAGATTAAGAGAAGGAGAGATAAAGTAATGGATGGATAAAAATGGAGAGATGGGAGAGACAAAGGAAGAGAAGAAGAGATAGGATAGACAAAGAATAGAAGAAAGGGTATCCACTCTCCCAATATAGACACGGAAATCCCTCGACTCTACGCATTAGAACTCATAACTTGGTCGAGATGTGGGATATTCTGAGTGCGAGGGAAGGTCGTGTAGTGTCAATAAATCGGGCGGAAGTCTCGGGGTTATGTCTCATTATCATATAACATAACATGGTGGTGGGAGGCTGTGTAGAGTGTGTCACGGAAGCTATACTGTATACTCAAGGGAAGTCGCTCAATTTGTAAATGAGTTGTAGATTTTTTTGTTCCATAGAAAAATGTAAAAAAATATATATATTGCCATTCTCGCTAAACGCAGTCCATATTTTATTTTATTTTTGTTATTTTTATGTACGAGATGGTTGATGAAATTTCTTTGTGATCTGAAGCGTTATTTGAAAATGATGAAAAAGGTGGAAAGTGTACCCGTTTATATTTGGTTTTATTCCTCTTTTCAGTCAAGGACTTTATACCTCCATCATATCTCCAGATTGAGTAAATATCGTCAGCAGCTTTTATCTAATGTCATAATCGCTTTTCAAGTCAAATTTGAAATAAATTACCCGGATCTGTCCTTCACTTTGCAAAGTTTATATTGCCGCCAAGGCTACGGATTCTGTAAAGTTCTTCGATAAGATTTTTCTCATGACTGAAGATCCTTTCCGCGAGACAATGATGATCATCTCAAAATAGTACAGTCAGAAACCATAATCTCTGACCCACTAGGTTGAGAGGGAGGTGAGGCTCGGGTGGTGTTTCTGGTTGGCTGCTCACTGCAATGGCCCTGGTGGCCAGACGCAGGTTGAACAGGCGAGGCGATAGTTCAACAAAAGTATACAGGCGAGGCGATAGTTCAACAAAAGTATACAGGCGAGGAGATAGTTCAACAAAAGTATGCAGGAGAGTTCCAGCTGGGCACCAGAGCCAGGGTAGCCAGTAAGTCTCCATAAGAATATTTGATGTTAATGATATTGATATTAAAAATGATACTGATCAAGTTAACGATGTAGGTGTAAGAAAATCCTCTTTTTAGTCAGTTGTTCATTACCATTTCAGCATTAACATTAATGTCTTAATAAAATGATAAACCAAAGTTTCACAAACTGAAACAACAATAATTTATATTTCAACAAGTAATATTGACAACTAATATGTCCTTTAAAACTGATGTTAGGAGTAATATCACAATCAGTGTGATGATTAATGAGATGGTGTTTGTGATGATGGTGCTTCTGTGTGGTGAGTGTGATGATGGTGCTTCACTGTGTGGTGAGTGTGATGATGGTGCTTCTCTGTGTGGCGAGTGTGATGATGGTGCTTCTCTGCGTGGCGAGTGTGATGATGGTGCTTCTCTGTGTGGTGAGTGTGATGATGGTGCTTCTCTGTGTGGCGAGTGTGATGATGGTGCTTCACTGTGTGGTGAGTGTGATGATGGTGCTTCTGTATGTGGTGAATGTGATGATGGTGCTTCTCTGTGTGGTGAGTGTGATGATGGTGCTTCTCTGTGTGGCGAGTGTGATGATGGTGCTTCACTGTGTGGTGAGTGTGATGATGGTGCTTCTGTATGTGGTGAATGTGATGATGGTGCTTCTCTGTGTGGTGAGTGTGATGATGGTGCTTCTCTGTGTGGCGAGTGTGATGATGGTGCTTCACTGTGTGGTGAGTGTGATGATGGTGCTTCTGTATGTGGTGAATGTGATGATGGTGCTTCTCTGTGTGGTGAGTGTGATGATGGTGCTTCTCTGTGTGGCGAGTGTGATGATGGTGCTTCACTGTGTGGTGAGTGTGATGATGGTGCTTCTGTATGTGGTGAATGTGATGATGGTGCTTCTCTGTGTGGTGAGTGTGATGATGGTGCTTCTCTGTGTGGCGAGTGTGATGATGGTGCTTCACTGTGTGGTGAGTGTGATGATGGTGCTTCTGTATGTGGTGAGTGTGATGATGGTGCTTCGCTGTGTGGTGAGTGTGATGATGGTGCTTCTCTGTGTGGTGAGTGTGATGATGGTACTTCACTGTGTGGTGAGTGTGATGATGGTGCTTCACTGTGTGGTGAGTGTGATGATGGTGCTTCTCTTTGATATATCTCATGTCTTATGGAGCCTCTGTATCACATAAGCTTTTGTATAGACATTATTAACAACTAATTACAAGAATTTATTAACTTTATTAGACAATACTTTTAAAACAGTATAAAAAATGTTCATGTGTTTCTGTGTGAGTCACTTCATGAAACTCTCTAATTATTTCCTTGCTGGCCATAGAATAATGATGAACCACTGATGTGTATCACATCATTACCTTGTCCCCTTGGCAAGTTATATTCAAGTGTTGTCAAAAAATTTATACACGTCATGACAGGATATGTCTACCACACACCACCTTCTCTCCTATTCCCTTCCCCCTGTTCTTGTTTCTTAGCCACCCGTGTGTGTGTGTGTGTGTGTGTGTCCGCCAAATGGGGATAATGGGATAATCTTTTTTCATTGTTATGACAATGTAAATTAATTTGCATATGAAAAAAAAGCTGTTTCATAATAAGACGTCGTTTACAATCATAATATATTCAAATTATATATACCTAAAGCAGGTTACGTTATATTTCGTTATATTTCTTTACATATCATTACGTTAAGGACGTTACGTTATGTTACGTTTTGTATGAAGCTATTCATTTAAACTGTACATGTATTATTACAAGTGAAAAATCATAAATATTATATTGGATTGTCGGCCATTAACTTGGTAAAACTTTTGTATTGACCAACACATGATGCCGTAACGAGCCTTAAGACATTGGTGCTGATTATACAACATTCCGTTCTTACTGTAAGGACGCTGTTGTGCACAACCGACTTGGGTGTTCCCACGGGTGTAGAGGTGAACCAATAGGCTGCTGACACGCCGGACAACATTGATGGCCATGTAAAATTTTGACTATATAGGCCGAAATACTGTTGTCTGAACGTGCATCTGCTAGCATGGGCAACCCGGAACCTTCCAGGAACCCCGCCGAGTGGGTCCCATAGGCCACCCTCCTTAGGTGCTGAGACAGCTGATGGTCTTCAGGACTCCGCCGAGAGGGCCAGAACAGCTACCCTACGCCCCCAAGGAGTGATGCTAGCGAAGGTCCCGCTGGACCCCCGAGTAAGGTTGAGATTTTTCCTCTATTTCTCTCGAAGACTAAGAGAGGCAACACTGGCTAGTGACGCTAAGAGTATCTACTGTCATATATTGATATATTTATTACTTATTCTAACGTAGCTTCCACAACACACCGAGACTTTGGTGTTTGTTTCTGCAAGTGAAGGAGACATAGTGAGTCAACCTGAGACGTTAGCCAGCTGGTGCACGAGTTTGGATTTACGACCACAAGTAACCACAACTTATATGAAGTATACAGGTATACAGTCCTCAGTAACTTTGCCAGATTCTTCACTTTGTGGTATAAACAATACAGTATTAACATTATTTATCACTGCCTTGAGGTGTGATGCTTAATGTTTCATAGTTTAATATTTATAGACAGGCAGCCTAATGAGGTGATGACCTTCACGGCCAGCAGGAGTTGTACTGAGAGCCCAACGATGTGTTCAGTGTATCAGAGAACTGTGTATGTTAACTAAAGCATGAGACTTGGCCTGCTGCTGTACTGTGACAACATTATGTCGTGTGGGACATCACCAGAGTACTCCTGTGTTGGCCTAAGCAGACATATTCTAAAACTGCTGCTATATCCTTTTAGCACCGGCCAGTGGACATGTTTGTTGTCCATTAGACATAACATATAACTGATTTACTTCACATTTGTGGGAGCAGTAAACGTAACATTATATTCAAAGTAAAGGGGAGGTATGACCTGAACGATTATGACGAGTATTCAAGGGTATATGATGCTCTGTGTGTTCGTACGTGCGTTGACACTGAGCTGCCGACCAGTAAGGACCCCTGGTCTCACCTACCTCTCGACCTGAGTGGGCCAGTAATTATGGTTTCTGTACATATATTAATGCGAGACTCTTCCTATACGAGAGCCAGTCTTCTGTCCCGGCTGCTGAATAAATTATTAAACAACTTCCGATTCTTTGAGAAAATGCAGTATATTCAGACTGTACAGCCACAGGCAGGTTCGCCAGAATGGCCAAAGTCCCGTCAGGCGGAAGACAACTTGACCTAACACTATCAACTCGCTTCAGTCAACTCTGTTCTCTTCGACAGCTCTCGCCTGCACCTCTCCTCCTGGGTCTATATTCTCTCCCAGGGATGACCTACACCAGTTCAAAATCAATGTCAACAGACACCTGAAAAGTGTTGGATCCAATAGTGCGTTGTGTCTCTCTCTCCAGTAGTCAATCCCTGCTGGTCATCAACGGTTGGCTACCTGTAGTTTGGGTCGTTATATTTAAAACAAAGAAATGAAACGATATATTTTTCTCATTCTGCTATATTGCTAGGTGTATGTGTGTGTGTGTGTGTGTGTGTGTATGTGTGTGTGTGTGTGTGTGTGTGTGTGTGTGTGTGTGTGTGTGTGTGTGTGTGTGTGTGTGTGTGTGTGTGTGTGTGTGTGTGTGTGTCAGTTGGTGTGTTCTTTTCTGTGGGTCAGTATAGTTTTGTAGTGTGTAAGGATGTTTCTGTATTAATCATGATACTCTTTTCTTCTTAACAATATATTATAATCTCATTTAATTTTCCCCGTCACCCCACAAACTTTGGTGTTTGCTGTGCATATTGAAATAATTATTTCTAAGTAATTTATACTGTGTTAATAGAACTGTGTCTTCAGTTACAAGCAACCCACCAGCCTCTGTATAAAATTAAAATCCTGGGTTCAGGTTTGTCGACGTTCTTTTACTCACACAAGTTAAAAAATACTAGAGGTGTAAATGGACTAGAAGCAATGTTTCCTGTGTTGTTTTTGTCTCTAACCTTACAATAAAGTTTTTCATTTTTCTTGGTGTTAAGGTAACCCTGTTTTCCTTTTTCCTCTCCCAGCATTGCTCAAGGTCGTGTTTTATCGTTCCACTGTTAGTGTTTGTTTTGTTCACGGATTTTTATAATTGGGATACCAATTAAGATGATTGTTGTTGTTGTTGCCGAGGACGCAGCTCCTTGACGGAAGACTCTCCCTCAGCACTAACTACTCCACGATGCTTATATTAAAAAACATTAACTTCACGATAACAATCCATGATTTATGCTCATTGGTTTAGTAATAATCTTGCAAATCAGTAAATAACAGGCAGACAACCTCATCTCTGGCCAATACCAAGCTAAGATCATTTTAAGGAACTGTAATTTAATATGCCTAAATTATTCATATCTCCTCGTTTACGCCAAAGTTAGACTCTATGAGTCTATATCATATGAAAGTATCCATTTAAAGCTTCACTGGTGACTTTGCTGTCGTAGAATAACGTATTTATCATTTATCATAAACTATGCACATCAGCTACAGTATATACATATATATATATATATATATATATATATATATATATATATATATATATATATATATATATATATATATATATATATACATATATATATATATATATGTTCAGTGGGTCTGATGTAAGTTAAATTCAAAATCTAAAAATGGAAATCTAGCGGAGGAGTTACGACAATAACATGAGCTAAGTGGATACGAGTAGGAGGTGAGGGACTCGTGCCTCCTGTAAGTGGTAGTTGTAAAGTCATGTACACCTGCACTATCGTGGCTCCATCTTTTATTGCTGGAATGCTCCTCCTAATCACCTGATATATATATATATATATATATATATATATATATATATATATATATATATATATATATATATATATATATATATATATATATATATATATATATATATATATATAAACAGAGAGTGCATCGCTTCTAACAATCTGGACGGATACCTTAATCAGTCGCCATCCAGCTTGCAGTAACAGGTCGTTCCCAGAACCACTGTGGACGAGCAGTAAAATATCTCGTGAATGGCCAGAGAAACTAAGCTCACTGACCATAAACAAAAGCCTGGGTGTTGCCTGGTCAATATGTGTCACTCTGAGCACCTCTTCCAGGCTTATGAACTGTGTATATCCTCACTTGTGGCTGTGTACAAGGAGGTGTTGCTTGGCGTATTCTCTTTCACTTTAACTCTAAAAACTAAAATCAGAATAACGTACACACTCCTTATGAGCTGATCTTCGGGTATTCCGTCTCATGTATAATATTTTGCAAAAGGGATCACAAAATATGTTGTTGCTTTCTTTAATATAATTTTTTTCTTTTTTTGAGACTCTCTAGTGCTATGAACTGAAACAATATTCTATGATCAGTAAAAAAATATATTAAATGTGATGATCTTTTAGTCCCTCTTAAAGTTAAATAACAGTAAATATCAATGAGGTTGAGTATTTTGCTTCACTTATTAAGATGTAAATATAATAAATATTCATTCTAACTTTATATACGGAGTTGAAAATAAAATTACAATATAGAATAAACATACATGACTATATACAGAGACAACAAGACGGATGATATATTTCCCTAGCAACTACTTTAAGTCTAATTTCGGGGAGAACAATATTGAGAGGGACAAAAGGTTGGCACATGAGATATAGAGGGCATTATGGGCGGCCACACACGACAATGGTTGGTAATATTGATCTTCTAGTGCGACCCCACCATACCTCAGGATACAGGTCATTCTCTCACTCTTTCTTACTCTCTCTCTCTAAGTTTCTTTCTATCTCTCTCGTACTCGCTGTATGTCATCTCCTGTTGAAAGTTCCTATACAATTTACTTAGGGTGACTTCCATTTTTATCTAATCCCTTCTTTTTATTCTTCTGTTTCCTGTCTTCCTTCTATTATTCCTGCCTCTCCTTCTTCATGATATAATAACGTTTCCTGGAGGTCAGCCATCGTATCCAGTGAGCATTACAGTAATATGTTAGCGCTACACCGAGTAATGACCCGATAATTGGTATAGCTGACGCCCTGTCGATGCTTCCTAAATAATGCATAAGCCCTAAGCCGCTGCCACACACTGGCGCTCTCCTTGATCCTTATCACTGATCCCTGGTTTTGAAAGTGATCCTTGTCCCTGATTATTGATTTTGAGCTTTGAACTTGATCCTCCTCCCCGGTCCTTCACGTGACCCTGTACAGTTATACGTACCATCATCTTGTTTGTGATCCCTCACCGCCATACTTGACCCTGATTCCTATGTTTTATATTTCTTCCTAATTCTATTTCCAAATCCTAACACCTGATCCCTTATTATAATCTCTGGCACAGGTTATATACGCCACATTCAACATGATCTCCAGCGTTGGTGTACAGGACGGTAATAACTATCCTATTATTAAATGTGAATCACACTAATTGTCATTAGGAGGAGTAAGCTGCAGGGATCACGCACGCACACACACACAATAACTAACTAACTATGTGTATATATATATATATATATATATATATATATATATATATATATATATATATATATATATATATATATATATATATATATATATATATACACACGTGCGTACTATTGTGTAAAATGCATTTTACTTAAGTTTGTTACTGAAAATATAACTTTTAAATACTATGTGCGTACAACATTTATCCAGTTAATCTTAAAATCTTATATGTTGCCAAAATGATATAAAGAAAAATGATAGTTTTCAGTATTCCTTTTTCCTTCGACGTATTCTGGATGGCTCTCATAAATTCCAGGGAATTGGAGCACACTATCACCTCCGACGAACCATGAGTCGGCACACGAAGTCGACAGCAAAATTTCTCTCCAACAAACACTGAATGAAACTACATCTCCATGGAAGTTGTACATATATTATTTAAATCTACAGTTTATAAATGTACCTGTATAGTCATTTACCTGTTTCACTTTGCATTTATTAACCCATAAAATTATTAAAGAATATTCGTTCAAGACTTTTTGATTAACAACTCCCTCAATTATGGATGGTTCGTTACCCGACTTTACCATAATATACAGCACATACTAATCTTATATCCCCATATACTTCATTCAATATGTTTAATATAAAGCCAAAAATACAGCAATTTATTAACCATGCCATAATATGCAGCTTTACGAATACAGAAACGAGTAAGATTTAAGAGTAAAGGCAGCATGTTCTCTGGCCTGTGAGTGACCCTCGTGAAATAATGTTAAGAGTAGGGACATGAAGGCTCTACGGGTCTAATGCATCCAGCAGTATCGACTTAGGGAATCTCTCTTATCCGGACACAGAGGACAAGGATTGGGTGGATTCTATATCTCGAAAGCTTGGACACCTACCTAGCAAAGCTCAGTCACTAGACCTCTTGATCATCAGTGGATAAAGGAACGCATTTTACTCCGAGTTATTAAATGTTTTATTGATGCTGAGGGGTTGGAGGAAACACCCAATCTTTTTTATGGAATCACTTGTACATGACGGAAAGGACACACACACACACACACACACACACACACACCAACGGCTACGTGGACAACAAAAGGTGTCAAGGGGATGGTGTTACCGTCTGGCATTATAGATATGATAATCCCGAGGCGCTCTCAGTCCACCTAGCTGTAATTGGGGAAGTGAAGACGGTTGAGTGCAGTCTTGGCTACACGGCCTCCTTTACTTACCGAAGACATGCTATGTAGTGTGCCGTATCCACACTGTCCCTAACTGGCAGCCATGTCTATGGGACTCACTATCACTTTTTCACAATTGAGTAACTACTCGAACACCTTCAGACAATCGCTCTTCTTAGGCAAAGGGTGGTCAGGCAGGAGCCCGACAGCTGCCACAGATCGCTGGACTTTAATGTAGCACAAAATGTCCGACACAGCTTACACGAAACAGATGACGATCCAAACATTTTCAGTTCGTAATTCGCTAATCCGTGGCCAACTGAGCTATAGCATGAAGTGCTCTTAAAACTCCACATACCTGCCGCCTCGCATGCTGTAAAAACATACAATGCTCCGGAAAACGCACCAAATATTTTGTAAACGACTCTAAAGTATTTTAACGAGGGTTTTACATCATCGGTAAACAGAAAGGTATTAAACCTTCAGCAAAAATTGTATATGCATACTGCATGAAATATGACCTATAATGTTGTTAACACTGAACAAACTGAAAAAGACTTAAAAGAATAATATTTCTTTTTGCAACCGACCTTTTTACACATCACTTTAGCTCGTGTTGTTATACAATACTGTTGTTAGGGTAATGTTTTAATATTTGCAAGATGAATATGAATTTGTTGTCATCCGGTATAACTTACTGTACACTCCCATACTTAGTGTACATTATGTAAGAGAAAATAAACAGTTATAAACAGTAAGATAAACAATAAAAGTAAAAGTAAATTGTCCTTTTACAGATAATGTTTACTGCAACACGAGGCAACTTCACTCAGCTGATCGTACGCGGGTGGACGGTGAGGCGAAGGAGTTCTTCTCTGGCTGGTTCACACGGGGATGATGATTACTGCCTTCCTGTGTATCGTCTGCTCTGCCTCCTCCTTATTTCCACTTTCACGGGTATTGTTTTTTCTTTCTGTTTTCGATTTTTTTTATTATTTGTATTTTTAACTAAATATTTTCCAGATATTTTGGTTATCTAATACTTTCAAATATGTGAAATTTGGATATATGAGATAGCGCTGAGACAAGGGCGTTAAGGCCGATGTAACCCGTATATAGGGTCACAGTTAGCCATGACTCTAGTTCTCCATAATGCGCACACACTCATAGTACCCACACACTATCCACACACTACCCACACACTCACACAAGGAGATACAGTGAAATAAACTGTTGTACCTAAATATTATATAACTCAAAATATATTCCCAAAACAGCACGTTTACAGATGAAAATAATAAAAGCATAAATAATACAAACAAAATCAATTAATATGTTTTTTTATTATTTTTAAATCTCAGAAAGGATGGTTCAGCGCTTCTTGTTGTTCTTTGTCTTTTTCCCGGTGAAGATGTAGTCTCCCCATGGCAGGTACTGGTCCTTTTGTACATGGCAGAAAGTGGTAGTTTCCTTCTTCTTGTTGTTTTGGGTTTTCTTGTTGTTTTGGGTCTTAGTGTGTTTTGTGGTCTGCAGTTTGTTAGATCGGGGGCCCTTCTCCTTCACCTGGCAAGGCTTCACCTCAACCTTTGAGACCTTCGTTACAGTGCGTCGGAACACCATTGTGATGAAATGACACTAACAGCTCTCTCACTGAGGTCAAATCAAAATTTGACCATACAGAAAGAATTACGGTTTAATAAGGTTGGAATTTAAAGAAATTGACAACAAAATGAAGCTCTGTTTATCACTATAGTGTTGAGGATGGTGTTGTGGTGATGATGGATGGTGTTATATGTAGTGATGATAGGATGGTGTTATATGTAGTGATGAAGAATAGCGTTATATGTAGTAATGATGGATGGTGTTATATGTAGTGATGATAGGAGGGTAATATATGTAGTGATGATGGATGGTGTTATATATAGTGATGATGCATGATGATATATGTAGTGATGATGGTTGGTGTTATATGTAGTGATGCTGGATGGTGTTATATGTAGTGATGATGCATGATGATATATGTAGTGATGATGGTTGGTGTTATATGTAGTGATGCTGGATGGTGTTATATGTAGTGATGATGGATAGAGTTATATGTAGTGATGATGGATGATGTTATATGTAGTGATGATGGGTGGTGTTATATGTAGTGATGTTGGATGGTGTTATATGTAGTGATGATGGATGATATTATATGTAGTGATGATAGGTTGGTTTTATATGTAGTGATGATGGATGGTGTTATATGTAGTGATGATGCATGATGTTATATGTAGTGATGATGGGTGGTGTTATATGTAGTGATGCTGGATGGTGTCATATGTAGTGATGATGGATGGAGTTATATGTAGTGATGATGGATGATGTTATAAGTAGTGATGATGGGTGGTGTTATATGTAGTGATGTTGGATGGTGTTATATGTAGTGATGATGGATGATGTTATATGTCGTGATGGATGGTTCGATATGTAGTGATGGTGGATGGTGTTATATGTAGTGATGATGGATCATGTTATATGTAGTGATGATGGATAGTGTTATATGTAGTGATGATGGATGGTGCTATAAGTAGTGATGATGGATGTTGTTATATGTAGTGATGAAGGATGGTGTTAGTGAAGATTTTGAAGTGAGACGTAGTGAAGATTGTGAAGTGAGATGTGGTAAAGATTGTGAAGTGAGATGTAGTGAAGATTGTGAAGTGAGATGTAGTGAAGATTGTGAAGTGAGATGTAGTGAAGATTGTGAAGTGAGATGTAGTGAAGATTGTGAGTGAGATGTAGTGAAGATTGTGAAGTGAGATGTAGTGAAGATTGTGAAGTGAGATGTAGTGAAGATTGTGAAGTGAGATGTGGTGAAGATTATGAAGTGAGATGTAGTGAAGATTGTGAAGTGAGATGTGGTGAAGATTGTGAAGTGAGATGTAGTGAAGATTGTGAAGTGAGATGTAGTGAAGATTGTGAAGTGAGATGTAGTGAAGATTGTGAAGTGAGATGTAGTGAAGATTGTGAAGTGAGATGTAGTTAAGATTGTGAAGTGAGATGTAGTGAAGATTGTGAAGTGAGATGTAGTGAAGATTATGAAGTGAGATGTAGTGAAGATTGTGAAGAGAGATGTGGTGAAGATTGTGAAGTGAGATGTAGTGAAGATTGTGAAGTGAGATGTAGTGAAGATTGTGAAGTGGGATGTAGTGAAGATTGTGAAGTGAGATATAGTGAAGATTGTGAAGTGAGATGCAGTGAAGATTGTGAAGTGAGATGTAGTGAAGATTGTGAAGTGAGATGTAGTGAAGATTGTGAAGTGAGATGTAGTGAAGATTGTGAAGTAAGATGTAAAGATTGTGAAGTTAGATGTAGTGAAGATTGTGAAGTGAGATGTAGTGAAGATTGTGAAGGGAGATGCAGTGAAGATTGTGAAGTGAGATGTAGTGAAAATTGTGAAGTGAGATGTAGTGAAGATTGTGAAGTAAGATTATAAAGTAAACTGTAGTAATTGAGGTTAAACGAACGCGGGTTATTCTGCAGTGTATCCGTGTCTTGTTAACGCTGAACCAACATGGGGGTGGTTCTCAATATAGATACGTTATTTTGCCGGGAATTTCGTGTCAAAACAAAATATGAATCAACCATATTTAGCCTAAATTAACCTAGCGGCTTTATTATATATTCTAAGATGTTTAAGTTGGATAGATCAGATCAGGTTAGGTTAAGCCAGGTTGGGTTAGGTTAGGTTAGTTTTGTTAATTTTTCCACTTAGTGGCTAGTTTATTGTGCCCCCCATACTCATCCTGTGAGCGGTAGCGCAAAGAGATTACAAAGTGGTGTTAGATGAGGTAGGTGGTTAAGTTAAGTTTAAATAGGTTAGGTTAGATTACGTCAGGTTGGGTTAAGTTAGGTTAGGTAGGTAATAAGTAGATAGGTTACGGTCGGTAGGTGGGAAAGTTAGGTTTGATTAGGTTAGCTTATGTCAGACAGGGAGGTTAGGTTAGATTATGTCAGGTTAGGTTATATTACGTCAGGTTAGGTTAGATTATGTCAGGTTAGGTTAGATTATGTCAGGTTAGGTTAGATTATGTCAGGTTAGGTAAGTAGGTGGAGGTGGGTAAAAAAGGTTAGGTTAGGTCGGCAGGTTTTAGTGTAGGAGCTTGAGTAATCCCCTAAAAATTTCATGTTAATTTTTGACACCCTACATCATAATAATCCTTAAAAACTATGTTAAGGAACTGTGGTGTCATTTTTTCTGAACGGTTTATTATAAGTTTTATGCCATTAAAGAAGTTTTATCAAAGAGCGGCGTAATGAACCACAGACGTATTACCATTAAGTCCTAAGTAACTTAAAACATGACTAATAACCTATGAACATGTCGTATTATATGATTACAATTTAACATAATATATTATGAATGCTGTTATAATATCTTAAGTGTGTTACAAACATGGCTGCTCATATATGCCATCATGTCTCTGGCAAAGAAGAGATTGAGTAAGTAAAATTAATTGCTAAAGACAAATACTGGAAATTAAACATATACTTATTACCATTATCTGAAAAGCTTAGAACCACCGTTTTATATTTATTAAAAGTTTGTAGTGTTATACATCATGTGTATACAAGTCACAAGTTATTATTTACGACATTGCTTCAGTCTCGTCATCAGAGTCTTCTGTGTACAACAGATTCCTTCACCTTGTTTAGGCATTTCTCATCATCTGCTTGACAGTTACACATCTCGGTGCATGTCATGCTATTCTTTCTGATTCTTTCTGTATGAACATGACAATGATCCACATTTCCTGACGCCACATCCACATTTAACAAGTTCTGTAATTGCTTCTGGAGCTGGTGGTTGGTCTGATATTACTAGTATGAAACAGTCATTGTCAATCTTCCAGCCATGCTCTAATTGTGAAAGCATTTCACTGTCTGCCTCACAAGACCACAGAAGAGCTTGATACCTTCCTCTCAATATATGATACCTTAGAGTTGCTGCAGTCGCTGGTAGTTCTCCAGCTTCTGCCTGCGTTTTCTTGAAGAGATGCCATCTAAGTTTGACAGTTTACTGAAAGTCATTCGTGGACAGTAGAGCTTAAATACAAATTCCTCTAGACCAATATACATGTCTGCTGGAGGGCATTTAGTCTACTCAGCATCTTGAATGCATCTAGGACTTTTGTGTTAGATTTCATCAAAGTGCTCCAACATGCTTTCTTTCCTTTGCCAACAAATTTTCCAATGCAGTCAGATCCTGTGAAGGCATGGAAACCTGTAAGGCTCTCTGCCCAATGTGTCGTCGCTCACCAGTTCCTGTTATCATACTTGTATTTTCTCCAAGTTGAGGCTGCTTTAATATGCCAAACACATCAGTGTCTGGTGACTTGATATGTACAGTGCTGCCCTTCTGTGATGCATATACTGTATGTCCTGCTGAAGTTCTATAACTTGTGATAGCAATTTGATGGTTGAAGTCTTATTTGCTGCTGTCCACGACAGAAGATTAACCTTGGACATCTTTTCCCAGATGCTCAATGGACCAACAATACGTTCCTGATAAAATTTTCATAATTTTGTCTTCCAACTTCATATGCACATAGATTGTCATATTTGGCATTTTCTGGCATTACAGCTCCAGTTACCAAGTTTAAAAGAGCATCATTTTCCTGGGATTACAGTCACCAATAACATTGTGTAGTTTCTGCACATCAGCATATTGACGGCTGACAATAGCTGTAGAGAGCTCATGGTGTTCTGTTCTTTTGTAATCTTTATGAGTTTGATATTTTATGTAATGAACTTAATTTGAAAACCCAAATGGTAGTATATGATCTTTTATCACCTTAGACACTCTGTGCGTCATGCCTCTCAAGTGATTTTTTTCCTCTCTTACTTCTCTGGACAAATACGACCTTTATCCCATCAGAAAAAATATCACCATGTATTTTCTTAATCTACAGGTGCCAAGGTTTAAAATGACGGATGGTGTTAAAAATTAACCTGAAATTTTACGACCACATATTATCTTGTTAGCTTCTGAGAGAATCCTATAGCTGGGCAATAGCGCTTCTGTGGTATTGATAGCCGGTACATGTCGTAATATCCACCGCTCATAGTTAAATCTTTATGTCCGTTTATTTTGTCCTAATTTAAGTATCAAAGAGTGTTTTAATTTTTAAGTATCTTAAGTATCTTTTTTCCTCACTCTTAAGTATCTAAGTATGATATTTTTTTTCATTTTTAAGTAACTAACCATATTTTTGTTTTCATTATAAAATGTGATTGATATAGACAACAGAAGTAAATATCAGCTAGAGGTCGTAAACGAAGCTGATGTGAAGTATTTTGACTCACTTTTCCCACGAACTAATTGCTTCACTGGTTTATACCGAAATAAAACAGTCAACGAACCATCCGATTCAAATGTGTCTTAGGCGATACAGGGTGTTTATGCGTCACTCTGATACCAAGAACGACTTTGTGTACTGTGGTGAAGCTGAGGGTAGGATAGGGTTGGGTTGGGTTGGGATGGGTTAGGATTACGCATGTGTGGGCATATTCTGTCGCATTTTATAGGTATCTTGCGTCTTTCTCTTTATTCTTTCTTTATCATGAGTATCTATGCCTATTAATACACCACCTCGCAGGATAGTGGAAGAGGAATGGATAGTAACGAGATAATATTCTTCTAACATATACCTTAGCTTGATTACAGGTAACACCAGGTAGAAGTTACATGACTCTTAAGAGTTTTCCTCGACTTGGCTGATTCAACTGTAAGACTTGTTGTATTTATCCTTATTAAAATCCTCCACCTGTAAGACCCTCCACTTGTAAGACCCTCCACTTGTAAGACCCTCCACTTGTAAGACCCTCCACCTGTAAGACCCTCCACCTGTAAGACCATCCACTTGTAAGACCCTCCACCTGTAAGACCATCCACTTGTAAGACCCTCCACCTGTAAGACCCTCCACTTGTAAGACTCTCCACTTGTAAAACCCTTAAGGGATTTGAAATACCTTCTCGTCTTGGCTCCACTAGTACTGTACACACCCTCTCTAGCCTTAGTTTACAGTAATGTTGAAGTATATAATGAAGACTCACAGCTCATGGGTTAGAAAAACAAAAGATGCTTGTTTTATTTATTTATTTATTTATTTATTTATTTATAGTTTATTTTAGAATCCCCGAAAGTTAGAACAAAATGGCTGACGGGACTCACAAGCGGGCGGTGTTTACAGTATGGACCAAGAATAAAAATAAATGAAAAATAAAATAAATAAATCGTAAATTGGTGCATTGTTTCTCCAGGGGTAATTATAGAAGTACAAATGTTCTCCAGCAGTGGGTAACGATCATAGTCACCTATAGAGCTTCCGACGCAGGTAGATTGATATAGATGCATTACCTTGAGTTAGTGGGTTACAGGGGCTTCTTACACGATAATATTAAAGGTGTTTTTTCCTTCTGTTTGTGGCACTTGAGGTGTTTAGGTTAGGTTTAATTAAAATGGTTTAGTTATAATAGTTATATTACGATAAGTTAAGTTGAATTTAGAACTTTTGATTTACATATATCGTGTTTTAGAAGGATTTGTTAACTAATAAGTTTAATTTGGATAAGTTTAGTTTAATTAAGATCATTTGATTTTACAAGGTCGTATTATAATGACTGGGAACCATATAGAAACCTGTTAGAAGTAAATATTTCTACGGCAGTGAATGAGTAGGTCAATGAGTGGTGTATAGAGCTGCTGACGCAACTTAAACGGTATATACTGTACATTATATGTTATCAGAGCTTTCCTGTTGTACGTAACCGCCTCCGTCAAAGTGTCTTAGTGGCTCATGTGAAGATTAGCCTCTAGTTTATTTAACCTCAAGATTAACTACACTGGCACTGCCTGACCTGACCTGGCCTGACCTGACCTGACCTGACCTGACCTGACCTGACCTACCCTACCCTACCCTACCCTACCCTAACCTAACTTAATCTAACCTAACTTAACTTCCCATGTAGCGTTAGGTTAATCATTAGTTGAAAGAAGCTGGGAGGGTTAATCTTCATGTAATCTATCTTAATTAACAATTTTGGTCAGGTGAGGCCTTCTTTACCTTACTCGAGAGCAGGAGGAGGAGGACTTGCTAACGTCTACAGATCATCGTCAACCAAGGCAGATATTGAATACCTTTTGTTTACCATCGTGGCTTAAGAACACATCTTAACACCATAAGACTATTCGCCTCAATGCAATAATACAGTAATTGATTATTGTATTCTAATAAAATTTACGGTGTATCTTTTGAACCAGATTTATTGTTTGACCTTAGTGAATGAGAAACTGGTTGAGGTGTATTGTGGTAAACATCCTTAAGAGCAGCTCTGTGTGTTCTTACGACCTAAAAGTAACACAAAAGGTAGTCAATATCTACCCTTGGTCAGTCACTTTATGTAGATGTCAATTGTGTCATTTTTCTAGACTTAGTGCCCCCTGGAGGAGAAAGTAAAGCCCCCTGGAGGAGAAAGTAAAGCCCCCTGGAGGAGAAAGTAAATACAATGTTGATTTATTTTGGTCACAACACACGCTAGTAGATTATTTTTTCCTATTTAACTAAATAATTAACACTATGTAGCTAACTAAATTATATGACTCAAAGATGGTAACCAATATGGCGTCGATATTGTTCACATACTCTATGATAAATAGATGTATTGTCTGTTTAATTTTAGGGAAGAATTTAATTTATACACTTTTGAGAATCTGGATACAGGAGTTTTGTCTTTGCGCGCGCGCGCGCGTGTGTGTGTGTGTGTGTGTGTGTGTGTGTGTGTGTGTGTGGTGATGATGATGACGGATACTTTCCTCTGCAGTGAAAAAAATATCTTGACATTGCAAAGTTTAACTGTAAGCCGAAGGAACGTTTGTAATGTGACTTATTATGTGAAATTGTAACTTGAAATTCTTTGTGAAAAATATTTCCCTATAAAGTTTGGCAGTAAATGAAGTATTACATCAAGGTGTAACTTGTAGTTCCTTGTGGAGTAATTACCTATGTGGACGATACAGCTACTCCAGGGTGTAAGACCTAGAGTAGAAAGTCTTAAGACCTTACCTGAGGTTGAAAGACTCTTATAGTGGAACGTCTTAGGTATTGAAACTTTAATTACAGTAAATAAAATATAATCTACCTAAATATTCCTTCACCTGGCGACAACTAATGATACAGGTGGTGCAATAGCTCCTTAAAATTCCTCCGTTTGATATAATAATGACCACACATGAACTTATAATGTGCAATATCTTGATAACACATTAGCTGCAACATTACACATAGTCCAGTGTATGTGTAGTGAGGGACATCTACCTAAATGAGTTACAGAATGTGGAGTTGAGGCAAAAAAATGTTGGGACACATTTGAGATCATCAGTTGAGCCAAACGTTTATACTCAATATTGTTTTAATGGTATTTTAGAGCGACCGAAAAATGTAAACAAAATGGCCGGCTAGGCTCGGGGATCCACGAGTCCTCTTATAAAGGATCGACAATAAATGAAAACAAATCAGATTAATTTAAACACATTTCCAAGAGTATTAGATCCTGTAAAGAGAGAAAATTAATACTTGATATTTGTAGAAGCTTTTTTTTCGTCCGTTTTCGTCTTGGTTAAAACAATTGTGGTGGTGTTACCTGTTCCAAACGGTAGACATCAAGGAAATGGATCAAGACCTTAATACTCAAAGGTACACATGATGATTTGTTCCCAAGTCCGAGGATTTACTTCAAAAAACAGATTAACTTTAGGACACAATGATGGCGAACAAAATAACATCAACATTGCGTACAGCACATATCTTGCTTTGACTCTTAACTCTTGTAATTTTTCGTAATGTTAGTGAATGAAATTGAGATTCTGGGCATATTTTCCTGTTTTTCTTTCTAATCAAGTGTAAAGGAAGATGTACTGTTTATTGATGGATTTGGTGATGTCTTAATAGTGTATTAGTGTGTTAATATTACACAGGTTTGGTATAGTGGTGACGGTAATGTAGTGTAGTAAGATTTTAACACATGGAGGTGAATTTGTCTTTTATGTTGAGGATTTAAAAACATAAGAACATAAGAAAATAAGGAGTCTGCAATAGGCCGGTTGGCCTGTGCATGACAGCTCCTGTCGAGAGTTACTACCACTCTCTATCATCCATGAATCTATCTAGCCTCCTTTTGAAACTTTCCAGAGTTCCCGCACTTACTACAAAGTTGCTAAGCTTGTTCCACTCGTCCACCACCCTATTTGTGAACCAGTTTCTTCCCATCTCCCTCCTAAACCTAAACTTATCCAACTTGAATCCGTTGCTCCGAGTCCTATCCTGCTCGGATATTATAAGAACTTTAACTATATCCCCTTTATTGATTCCTTTCACCCACTTAAATACTTCTATCATATCTCCCCGCACTCTTCGTCTTTCTAGGGAATGCAAGTTAAGTTTCTGTAACCTATCCTGATATGGAAGGTTTTTAAGTCTCGGAATCATTTTTGTCATTCTTCGCTGCACCGACTCTAGTGAATTTATATCCATTCTATAATAGGGGCACCAGAACTGAACCGCATAATCGAGGTGCGGCCTGATTTGTTAAAGGGAAGATCTGGTGGACGGGGATAATTGTCTGGTTGTGATGGACACGGCTCAACTAACCTAACCCAATCTAACCTAACCCAACCCAACCTAACCCAACCTAACCCAACCCAACCTAACCTAACCCCTATATATGTGTGTGAGATAAGGTTCTGATTCAAGAACAAGATGCACAAGTTCGAATCCAAATTGAGCTGTAGGGTTTGTTGACTAATTCGGGGCTTCACATTCATAAAACTCTCAAATGGGATACGACTAAACCCGAAGCCCCATCTTCCGTCGGTCGGTCGTTGGTGTCAGGTCAAAGTTCAGTTTGTAGTTCACCTCCTGTGATATGTGTCATTTATCGAAACGAAACATGAGGTTAAGGTGAAAACAAAACCTCGAAGCAACACGTATAAGCAGGGTCGAGTTTTCATCGGATTTTACGTCATGAAATTTTCCATCTTGAGAGAGAGAGAGAGAGAGGGAGAGAGAGAGAGAGAGAGAGAGAGAGAGAGAGAGAGAGAGAGAGAGAGAGAGAGAGAGAGAGAGAGAGAGAGAGAGATTGATTGATTGATTCCGATGCTGAAATTAACACTAAAATTTTATACTGTAATTGAAATAAATGCAGGTAAGGTTGGCGTATGGAATTATTGAAGGACGATCACAGAAATGTTTTACCTGTTTCCTGTGATGTAAGTCCAAAATGGTGTTAATTGTCATGGGTTTATACGTCCAAAATATTCTTCATATCGTAGGGTTTTATATCCAAGTATGCCATCCAAGTCCATATGTCCATTCATCCAGTTAGCTGTTTATCCATCCACCGATTCACCCACCTACCCATCTCTCATCCCATTCAGTCACCCATCTACCCATCTATCCTCCCATTCAGTCTCCCATCCATCCATCCATCCATCCATCCATCCATCCATCCTTCCATCCATCACACAAGGAATAGAATGACCCACTTATAATTTTTCTCTTTCCTGCTGCACTAAGGATCAACCACCCAGAGTGGTATGGCTACCCTGAGTAAGTACACTCTGTATTCCTCCTTTACTCTATTGTGGGTGTAGGTGGTGAGTAGTGTGTGTTTGTGGGTGTAGAACGTGGATAGTAGGTTTGTTTGTGGGTGTAGGGCGTGGATAGTAGGTTTGTTTGTGGGTGTAGGGCGTGGATAGTAGGTTTGTTTGTGGGTGTAGGGCATGGATAGTAGGTTTGTTTGTGGGTGTAGGGCGTGGATAGTAGGTTTGTTTGTGGGTGTGGGGCGTGGATAGTAGGTTTGTTTGTGGGTGTGGGGCGTGGATAGTAGGTTTGTTTGTGGGTGTAGAGCGTGGATAGTAGGTATGTTTGTGGGTGTAGAGCGTGGATAGTAGGCATGTTTGTGGGTGTAGGGCGTGGATGGTAGGTATGTTTGTGGGTGTAGATACATACATTGTTAAGAGGAATAAATCAAAATGGGAAGAAGATTAAGATAAATATACTGATGATTAATGGTACAGGTGAGTTAATAAAATTGATATAAATAGATAAATACAGTAGATAGATAGATAGATAGATAGATACAGTAGATAGATAGATAGATAGATAGATACAGTAGATAGATAGATAGATAGATGTATGATTTTGTATACCGCAAGAGTAACTAAATATTCCTGTACCTGTATTTTCTTTCAGTTACAAAATACACAGGATTATAAATATGAGTATGCACATTGCACATCAGGTGTTACAGTCAGTGGTAATATTTTGTAATACTCTTAAGTGATGAGGTAACAGAGGAAATAGACGGATACTAACGGAGAGTTTTTGTAGAATTAGACAGACATTCAGACAGTAAAACTTCTTCCGACAATACAAATTTTGACGGTGGAATTTATACACGAGAGTGTATGGATAATTATGATGAGCTGAATTATGACATCTACGTCTGATAATCCGTTGTTTAGAATGGATTATTATTATTTTTGTTGAGTTATTTAACAGTTCGAGAAAAGGTTTATTATGGTACTATGTCCTATTATCACACAAGGTCATAATTGAAGTAAAATAACCAATTATACTGTATTATTTTAGACAATACATAAGAACATAAGAACATAAGAATGGAGGAAACTGCAGCGGGCCTATTGGCCCATACTGGGCAGTCCTGTTTACACCCAACCCCTATTGCTCATATGAGCATCCAACCTATGTTTGAAGCAATTCAGCGTATTCGAGTTAATGATGATATTTGGTAACTTGTTTCATTCATCCACTACTCTTTTTCCAAACCAGTGTTTACCTATTTCACGCCTAAATCTAAATTTGTCTAATTTAAAACCATTGTTACGAGTTCGCTCCTGGTTGGATAGTTTGAGTACCTTTGTAATGTCACCTTTGTTTAGCCCTGCCTTCCACTTATACACCTCTATCAGGTCGCCCCTCGCTCTACGTCTCTCAAGGGAGTGCAAATTAAGAAGCTTTAACCTGTCTCTATACTCAAGGTTCCTAATGCCCGTGAATCGGCTGCTTGTCCAATTAACCAGTCCGTTCACACATATTTATATTTGGGTTTTAAGTAACGAAACCCAAACGGTAGTTCCTTTGTTTTATTATAAAAGGTTGTATATATAATTCTGAAAGTGTATATCAACCGAAGTCTCACTGTTCAGGGAGTGAATGAGGAAAGGATCATGTTTGTATGATAAAACGTTTGGTCACGTCCTTTCGATATGAGTTGAGGTGAGCTACTGAAGCTTAGGGGCATCGCAGTGCGTGCTTACAGAAATGCTGAGCTATGGGTCTCGCCCTCTTGGGTAAGTTGCCCGCTCACGTGTCACTCTCATGTCTTACTCATAGACAGGGGAAAGTTACAGGGTGGTGAATCTGAATATAATATCAGATGTATTGACCCATTTATATAATACGTTCTGTTGATGAGACAGGGGCCTATTACACCCGGGATTAGTCTTGTCATTCTCCTCTGAATTCTTTCCAAGGATTCTATATCCATTCTGTAATACGGTGACCAGAACTGAACTGCGTAATCCAGGTGTGGTCTCACAAGAGCAAGATACAGTTTTAGGATGGCCTCGCTAGTCTTTTAACTAACACTCCTTTGTATGAACCCAAGTACTTTATTAGCTTTGTTACGAGCAAAAACACATTGTTTACTTGGCTTAAGGTTCCTACTTATCATTACTCCTAAATATCTCTCGCAGTCGGATTTCTCTATGGCATCGTTGTTCATCTGGTATCTGGTTTCCCTGTTTACATCTCCTATACTGAGTACTTTACATTTGTAGACGTTGAATTTCATCTGCCATTTTTCAGACCATTCGAAAAATTTGTTTAGATCTTCCTGTAGTTTTGCCGAGTCCTCGTCAGATTTGATAACACGCCCTATTTTAGTGTCATCAGCAAATTTACTGATGTTGCTGTCAATGCCGATATCTATGTCGTTTATGTATATAATAAATAATAGTGGTCCAAGTACTGAGCCTTGGGGAACTCCACTTGTGACGTTGCTCCAATGGGACTTAGTGCCGTTAATGCTCACTCGCTGTTTCCTGTCCTGTAACCACGCCCTAATCCATTTAAGGATGTAACCTTTGATGCCATGAGCTTTTACCTTTCTAATTAGTCTTTCGTGGGGGACTCTGTCGAAGGCATTGCTAAAGTCGAGATAAACCACATCATAATTGTGCCCCTCGTCCACCGATTCGAAAACTGATGAAAAGAATGTTAATAGATTAGTTAGGCAAGAACGTCCTCTTGTGAAGCCATGCTGGGAATCATTGATCAATAGGTGCTTCTCCAGGTGATTTCGAATAGAGTTTGAAATGATTGCTTCCAGTAATTTGCCTACTATTGATGTTAGACTGATTGGGCGGTAGTTAGAGGATAGTGATCTATCCCCCTTCTTGAAAATCGGTATTACAATCGCTATCCTCCAGAATTCTGGTACTACACCTGTTTTTAATGACATGTTAAACAACTTTCCTAAGGGCATACTAAGCTCTTCCTTACATTCCTTTAATACTCTGGCAAATATCTCATCGGGACCAGGTGACTTATTAGGCTTTAGTTTGTCTATTTGCTTACTAACATCGTTACTAGTCACTACTATCTCACTTAATTTGTTTTCTTCACTATCTCTGAATAGAGTCGGTTCCTTGGGTATTCCCTGGACATGCTGGATAATATACCATCTACTTAAGGAGGTGATGTAGGTAAGGTAGATTGATATTTTAACATTAATTTACTCAGGTTTTTCTTAGTATCGGATTTTTTTTTTAGTTTTTTATTCTGACAATTTATAATGCAAGCAGCGTTCACATGTTGTCAACCGCCCCCAAGTGTACAAGAAGTTTGGACTGTAACTGTACCGTCAATAAGTGGCTGTAACTGCACCGTCAATAAGTGGCTGTAACTGTACCGTCAATAAATGGCTGTAACTGTACCGTCAATAAGTGGCTCTGTATTCTGAACAC
>NW_024718249.1:0-12351 GCF_018991925.1 Homarus americanus
GCCCTATTGCACCTATTCGGGAAACGGCAACACCGGCGTCTCATTACTGCGCGTCACCGATCGCACCTCCGGCAAGAAGTTCCTCATCGACACAGGTTCATCGGTCAGCCTCATCCCTCCCTCACTACAAGACAAGTCAAAGCAACCCTCTTGTGACCTGTTCGCTGCCAACGGTACCTCCATCGCCTCCTACGGCGTACGCACCCTCGCCTTAGACCTCGGTCTGCCCAAGACTCTGCGTTGGTTATTCGTGATAGCAGACGTGTCTCAACCCATCCTTGGTTTCGACTTCCTCACCTTCCACAAGCTCGGCGTCAAACCAAGTCATCTATGTCTCATCCATGAGCCTACAGCACGCAAGATCCAGGGTTCTTGTGCCAGACACACCGACACTATCACCTGTCTTGCGCCTTCCAACGAGTTCTCCTCCCTGCTCGACGAATTCAAGGAGCTTTTCTCACCCCGAGTCTCCCTACCTCCACCACCTACATCGGGAATTTTCCACCACATCGAAACCAAAGGACCACCAGTCTTTTCACGCCCTCGCCGCCTGCGCCCTTAGCTCCTGAACACAGCCAAAGTAGAATTCAACAAACTACTGCAAGACGGCATCATTCGCCCATCATGGAGTCCCTGGACATCGCCTCTTCACATGGTTCCTAAGCAAACACCCGGCGAGTGGAGGGTGTGTAGCGACTACAGAGCCCCGAATCTCGTCACCAAACCTGACAGGTACCCTATTCCGCATGTCCAGGACTTTCACCACAAACTTCATGGCAAGACTATCTTCTCGAAGATCGACTTGGAGCGTGCCTTCCACCAGATCCCAGTAGCACCAGCAGATACCCAGAAGACAGCCATCACCACTCCGTTTGGACTCTTCGAGTACACTTTCATGAGTTTTGGCTTACGCAATGCAGCACAGACTTTCCAGAGGTACATGGTCCATATGCTTCGCGACCTCGATTTTGTCACCGTCTACATTGACGACATCCTCGTCGCATCTTCGACGCCTGCCGAGCACCGCCACCACCTACAACTCCTTCTCCAACGCCTGCAGAACAACAACATGAAAGTTCATCCTGCTAAGTGCGTCTTTGGAACCTCGGCCATCGATTTCCTCGGTCACAGGGTCTCGCCCAGTGGCATACAACCCCTACCACAGAAGATAACTGCGATTAGGGAGTTCCCCAAACCTGAAACGGCGAAGAAACTCCGAGAATTCCTGGGTTTAGTCAACTTCTACCACCGCTTCATTGACAAAGCTGCCACCGTCCTAGCCCCCCTACACGACCTTCTCAAGGGACGCCCAAAGAAGTCTCACAAGTCTCTCGTGTGGACTCAAGAGGCTACTACGGCATTCACCACTATCAAACAGCACATTACACGCCTCACCCTCCTGGCCCACCCCGCACCTAACGCCCGGGACCACTCTCACAACAGACGCTTCTTCTACTGCAGTGGGCGCCGTCTTACAGCAGGAGATCAACGGAATTCTCATGCCCGTTGCTTTTTTCTCACAACGGCTTCAACCACCACACCTCAAGTACAGTGCCTTTGATCGAGAACTCCTGGCCATATACCTGGCTGTCAAACATTTCTAGCACTTCCTCGAGGCCCGTCAGTTCACCATCTTCACTGATCACAAGCCCCTCGTCCACGCCTTCGCTTCAGCTTCCCAGTCACATACACCTCGTGTCCTGCGCCACTTGGCTTACATCTCTGAGTTCTCCAGCGACGTCCAACACATTAAAGGCAGCCACAACGAGATCGCCGACGCCCTCTCTCGTTGTATATCCACCATTCTTCCATCATCTCCACCCATTGATTATGGGCAGCTAGCCACGGCTCAAGAGAAAGACGAAGACCTGGGAGCATACAAGACATCCCCCTCAGGCCTCACACTCCAAGAACTCCCTGTTCCTGGCACAAAGATAAAATTGTGGTGCGACGTATCCTGTGGACAGCCTAGACCGTTCGTGCCTCACGTCCACCGCCGCGCTGTTTTCGACCGCATCCATGGTCTCAGCCACCCGGGTGTGCAGGCCTCCCAGTGCCTCCTCACGCAACGTGTCGTCTGGCCCGGCATCAAGTCTGATACTAAGAAATGGGCTGCCCAGTGCCTGGCCTGCCAGTCCTCCAAAATACTTCGTCACATACGGGCCCCCTTACAAACCTTCCCTATTCCCAAAGGACGTTTTCAAGTAGTACACCTCGACATCGTGGGACCTCTTCCATCATCCTACGGTAGCACCTACATCTTCACCTGCATCGACCGTTTCACCAGGTGGACAGAAGCAATTCCCATGCCCAATGCTACAGCAGAGACTACTGTCCGCGCCTTCATGTCCGGTTGGGTTTCCCGTTTTGGCCCCCCCGCAACCGTAATCACTGACTGAGGAGTACAGTTTGAGTCACAACTCTGGCAGCACCTCCTACAGTTCCTCGGCACGTCTAGACAACGCACTACAGCATACCACTCTCAAGCCAACGGCATGGTAGAGCGTTTTCACCGGCAGCTGAAGGACGCACTCAAGGCACAGCACGACCCTTACAGCTGGACTGATGCGCTTCCCTTAGTGCTCCTCGGCATCCTTGCGTTACACAAGGAGGATATGGACTGTAGCCCAGCAGATCTGACACTAGGCGAGCCCCTTCGGCTACCCGGGGATTTCTCACTTCCTGCTGATCCCAACCAAACCACTCCAGCCATTCGTCACGACTTACTCCAAAAGCTACGACAAGCAGTTTCTGCATTCAGAGCTACTGCTCCACGCCAGCCTCCTCGGCGCCTTGAACACATCCCTCCTGCACTACTCACAGCCGAGTATGTTTTCGTCAGGCATGATGATCACCGCAACCCATTACAACGCCCCTACGATGGACCCTTCCAGGTGGTTACCCGTTCAGCAAAGTTCCTGACAATTATCCGGAATGGCAGACATGACACCGTCAGCATAGACCGAGTCAAACCGGCCATCTTACCCGTCGGGCCCCCAGCCCAGCAGCACCATCAACAAACTACGCCTGCACCAGTCTACCCGCAGTTACCACCGGCAGCAACACCACGCCCACGACATTTCTGGGCACCCTCTTTTCACCCTCATGTACACCCTGTTCCTGCTGTAGAACCTGCTCCTGTCATAGACCCTCCTCCTGTCATAGAACCTGAACCTGTAATAGACCTCCCTCCTGTCATAGAACCTGCTCCTGTCATAGACCTCCCTCCTGTTATAGAACCTGCATCTATCATAGAACCTGCTCGTGCCATGGACCCTCTTCTTGACGCAGCCCCTGCTGCAGCAGGAGCACAACAACCATTGCTTGTACAACCTCCTCTAATCCCAAACCCTCTTTCTCCTCCTAATTCTCCCACAGGTTTTGTGTCACTAGATGGAGTTGTTACACGTAGCGGCCGAGTCGTACGTACACCTGCCCGGTATGTGTTGTGTGTGAGACACAAACCGGACAACATCCAGCCTCCCGCCGCGCCGGGAGGGGAGGGGGAGTATTTTAGTGGACGTCTCCCCTACAACTGCGTAGCCGCATGCCACCTACAAATGGTGACCCCCGGAGATTCGCACTCACACAGGATGGAGGAGAAACTGATCACGCTCCCAGTCTTCAAGCAGCATAGAAGACTGGCTTATCCACACAGAAGCAGCTCTACTACTCTAAGCAGACACCAGCTCCTCTTCCTGCCCCAAGCACCACATCCCACCGACCCCAGCACACTCCTCTTTCCTCAGACGCCGACCCCGGCCCAGCAGTAACCCCTGCCGCCCCTGACGTAGCCTTTGTTCCTGAGTGCGGACCCACACACCCCTCTTTTCTCCCTCAGGTACTCCCTGCTAATGTCCTGCACCCTGCTGCTGTCGTGGACCCAGCTGCTGTCACGAGCCCTTATCCGCTTCTGCTGACGCAGCCCCTGCTCCTGACCCAGACCCACACACCCCAGCAGGCGCATCAGACGACTCTGTACCTGTCATGAGGGAAGCACAACATTCATCGCCTCCACACACCCTTTTTCTCCCTCAGGTACTCCCTGCTAATGTCCTGCACCCTGCTGCTGTCGTGGACCCAGCTGCTGTCACGAGCCCTCATCCGCTTCTGCTGACGCAGCCCTTGCTCCTGACCCAGGCCCACACACCCCAGCAGGCGCATCTGACGACTCAGTACCTGCCGTGAGGGAAGCACAACACTCATCGCCTCCACACACCCTTTTTCTCCCTCAGGTACTCCCTGCTAATGTCCTGCACCCTGCTGCTGTCGTGGACCCAGCTGCTGTCACGAGCCCTCATCCGCTTCTGCTGACGCAGCCCCTGCTCCTGACCCAGGCCCACACACCCCAGCAGGCGCATCTGACGACTCTGTACCTGTCATGAGGGAAGCACAACATTCATCGCCTACACACACCCTCTTCTCCCTCTCTCCTCCCACAGATAGTGTGTACATAGACAGTTGTATCCAGCGACCGGCTCATCCACGCCATCGCCGTTGTCTCACATGAGGCATGCACCGCCCGGTCTGCCTCACATGTGCTAAGCAACTCTACAGACAACAAGTCTCCTACACTGCCTGGAGGGAAGGGGGAGTATTGTAGTGGACGTCTCCCCTACAACTGCGTAGCCGCATGCCACCTGCTACGTCTTCCCTAGCAACCAAACGAGCGGCCCAGGGGGGGGCGTCACCAGATGCCACAGTATCCTAGCAACGGAGTCAAAAGACCGGCGACTTCCTACGGTTGACTCACGGGTGACTCACGGCTGCTGTGTATATAAGCTCTGTCTCTCCATTGAGATTCATTCTGGCCTCTCTTCTTGAACACGCAACACCTCCTCCGCCGCTGCCTGGCGGTCCTCGCTCCAGCCGGCGAGCATGGCGACCCACCAGCTGTCCTTCTCTGAGCGTCCTCACCAACCAGCTCTCTCATTCTGCTCTCGGTTCCTGAACACGCAACACCTCCTCCAAGTAAGCTCCTCGCTGTCCCGTTCTCATTCAACCTGGAGGCCAGCAACAGGCAACATCTTCTCTAACGAAGCTCCTGCACATCTACCTCCTTCAACACGCTACTCACCGAACGTGTCTACTGAGCAGCTCCTCACCACACGGCACCTCCAGCACCAGACTGTCTACCATATAACTTATATTATATAAAAAAACCACCTTAGAGTTTCCATCCATCCTGAGTGCTAGACAACATATCGCAGCCCTACATCGCCAGCTTCAGGCTACTACCCAAAGAAATTCAAGATAGCATTTAACAGACTGATACCAAAACCGGGAAAAGCCCCCACAGCAGTAGAAAACTACAGACCAATCTCTCTTAGAAACACCGGGAAAAATTTTGGAAAAAATAATTAACCAACGTTTAAGAACACACCTGGAACTGGAATACAAATACAACCCTAGACAACACGGATTCAGGAAACACAGAGGAACAAATACAGCCATAGCCCTTATATACGAAAGTATTGCAAACGCAATGCATAATAAAGAACAGTGCAACATAGTTTTAAGGGACGTGGCAAAAGCGTTCGATAAGGTCTGGCACTTGGGACTTAAATATAACAAGCGCTTCTCTACTGTGTAATTTCTGGACGGCGAAGCACACATTATAATAGGCAGTCACAAAGGCCGCCATGCTGATGATGTCACCCAGATCATCCGCCATCCAGGCAAGGCCAAACAGATGATGGCATTAAAAACAGCTCGCGCCATAATACAAATAAATAATTACGAGAAGAAATGGAAAATAAAAACTAATACACATAAACTGAAAATCATACACATTTCAAGGATAAACCCAACACCAATCACAGTAAACAACGAAGAAATACAATACTCAAACGAAGGAAAAATACTGAGGCTAACAATAACAAGAACCGGAATAAATAAACACATAACAGAGCGCAATAGAAGAGAAAATACAACTACACCTATTTAAAGCACTTGTCCGCCCCCATCTTGAATACTCGCCAATACCATTAAACACGATCAACCTTACCAACCAATTAAAACTCCAGGCAACACAGAACAAAGCCATCCGCAGAGCCTCCAAACAACGTCCCCCATACACAACCAAAATTAAAGAGCTTCACAAAAAATACAATATTTTACCACTGAACATAAGAACATACAGCCAAGCACAGGCAGTATGGCACAAACTAGAAGTAATGGAAGACGAATTATACCATCGACTAAAAACAGAGGACACCAGTAGATCACACAGTTGGTGGCCAAAAAGCCTTCTCCATAACCCTCAAGAGCCAGAACTATTGTACACTAAATAGTACACAAAAGATGAGAGTATTCTACTAGTTACACAAGGACCTAGCAGACCTCTCCAACTTACACAATTATACACCACAGCATAAATAACTCCTTGACGCCAATAAGATAAAAGATGAGAGTTTTCTACTAGTTACACAAGGACCTAGTAGACTTCTCCAACTAACACAATAACAAACACCCCCTTGCTAGCTAGCTTAGCCTCCTCCCCCCCCCTGTTCCCTTGAGCTCAGGCGACCTCTTAGTGCGGCCTTCACCACAGCCAATCAAATCGTCTCTGCTAGGTGGATAGCCCACCTGCTCTTTTTCTCTACTACTTTACTTCCCGTTTCATGACTTTCCTTCTATCTTACCTCTTCTCTCCCTTCCCATGGCAAGCCATTGCCATTTTATCTCTATTATCATCATCATCATCATCATCATCATCATCATCGGGAACTCATTTTACACTCAGCTACCGGACCAGCAACATCTCTCAACAGCTCCTCACCACCCAGCTTCCTCAGAAACCTCCTCGCCCTACAGGACCTCTGAGCAAGCTACTCCTCACCTAGTCACTCCTAAGCACTGCACTGTACAACAATATATATACAGAAAGCGCATTGTGAGTTTCTATTCTACCTCATTCCTGAGTGTGAGATATCTACATGTACGTACGTTTGTGTGCCCATACAAAGAGAAAATAGACAACTAAAGAGAATTGACAACTGGCCACTTACAATACGCTACAGTATTCCCACGTGGTTTTTTTTACGCGTTTACGCGGTACCCTGCCAGACCCGGAATGCTCACTTTACGCGGTGCATCTACTCATATACGCGGGAAGCGGCGCGGGCAGGGTGCGCACCAGGTCGCCCAGTCATCAAAACATTACCGAGTTCTTCACTCCCCACCCACCACAGCCGGCCCAAGTCAGTGATAGTGAGGATATGGACTTATATGGACTTTGAGGGGTTTGACAAAGAGGCCCTGCAAGCCTCTGTGGCGGATAGTGATACAATTGATACAAGTGATACAGGTGAGGACCAATAATCTGCCCTTTGCCTCGGAACCAACCCCCCATCCCCGTGTGCCCAGCCAACTTTTCTACTAATGTAAGTGTTAAAAAACCTAATATTATTGATATTTCTCTTAATTATTAATTGTGTGTGCATACCATCATAAAATTAAGACGTTATTTTTACTACAACATAGGTATTGTGTCTGAAAAAGTGGAGTTTGGGGGTCGGCCCAGTCTCTATTTCAATTAATCCCATATGTTCTGTTGTTCAATTTTCGCGTTTCCCGCTTTACGCGGGCCTCCATGGGTTCAATTGAACGCGCAAAGCGAGGTTTCACTGTATGCATATATATATATATATATATATATATATATATATATATATATATATATATATATATATATATATATATATATATATATATATATATATATATATATATATATATATATATATATATATACAGTACTGTAGTACAGTATGTTTATTTAAGGGGTTATTGTGCAAGAGCTGTATTTTGGCTATTTATCTGGCCCATCCACATTTTTCTTAGATGCACATTTAAAGTCGATAGTCTTTCTTTATCCCCTTGTGTAATGACCCCCCTCTGAGCTGAATAAAATTGTTTGGCATTAGCTAAACAAAATAGTTAAAGTGGTGTCCCCAAAGTGAAGGGGTTAGTGGATATTGTCTACTAACTGGATGGTAAATTGTTAATTCTCTTTTTTTTTAATCACCCACAATTGATTTACTAGTGCTTAAAAATAGCAAAAAAAAATCTTTGTACAAATGGGCAACATCAAGCTGAAATGGATTGAGGTAAGTTGGGTGAGATGAACTGTATACATATACAGTTGTACTGCGCACATCATTGTCATCCCTAAAAATCCCATCTAATTCATATTACGCTACATAACATTCAAATGCACAACGCTTGTAGAACCCCAGAAAACGGGAAACATTGAGAAAGGACAACTCCCCTACTCAAGGTTCCTAGACCATGTGTGGTATTGTACCCAGGTATAATTATATCATATCAAGTGTATGTATTCATAGCATTAAGGATCACTCAGGGTAGGCATAAGATGAATGTTAAAGTCCAGTTGAGCCGGACTAGGGTACTGTAAGACTAAGTGTGGAGCAGGGTTTGAAGGTCCTACTATTTACGTCTGTGAGCGTGTAGCGAACCTAACTCCAACAGATATCATATGAAAATACATGAGAACAATGATCGGGAAAAAGGGATAAATGTATCAGAACTATGTGAGGTGTTGACAGTGATATAGAAACTATACTGGAAAGGAAATATCGTGTATGCGTCGGTATGAATTTAATACACCTCGTAGCCTCACGTGACGTATACCCACGACAGGTACAGTGATCAGAGAATCTGAGGTCTGTGTTCAAATAGTGCGCTGTGTGAGAGGAGGATCCCTCATTACAGTTTTTAAGTGAAGTTGATACACCCCCGCCATGATCATTCGGCTTTTGTTTCAAGGCGCGTCATGTACCCGCCTCAGATGCCCGTTGATATTAAAATCCCAGGCATTTAACCAAGCACTAGCAAACCAAGACCTGACCTTAGTGTATAAGTTAGGATTAATATATGTGTTTATAAGAAATGAGGGACAATATACCGTAAAGTGTTCAGGGGAGAACCATAAGAAACAAAAATGTAAATTGAGGATTGGAAACTGTAGGCCTATGTGACGAGAAGCGGCGGGAAGCCGGCCTTAGTCTTTCCCGTTCTGCCGTCAACACAGGTGCCACGTGGTTGGGGTATCTTGCCGCCCAGCCGCCATTGTCTCCTGGAGCGCCACACCAGGTGGGGAATTACTCCCCACTATACCAGTCCACTATGAACCGGTGGATTCCCAGCGCACCACTCCACATGAATAGTCACAACTAAGGAGACCGTGAGAAACTGCGGTCGTCACTTGGAGCGACCTATAATACCAGGCGTAGAAATAGTGCTGGTATGTCTCTAGGTCAAGCCCTCGTCCTTACCCACCGAGGGCGGTGTGCGAACGAGGTGCCCGTGGTGTAGACCTAAAAGTCACAAGGAGTCACATACTTGCAGGTATGGAGTATAACAGGTGTGTTGCGATGGTGCTACTATGTATGATAACCGACGGTGCTACAAGCCACACCAGTGGAACAGTCTGATGTGTTAAGGGATATTGTAAGAAGGAACGACCGAGATACGGCGTTCACCGATTATTGTGCAATAAGTGGGTGGATGACCCGCCAGTAATGTAGGAGTCTGGGGCCCAGTTGGGTAACCAAAATTCCGTTGTTCTTCTGAGGAAGGCCAGTTCATGTATGTTTTTTTTACCAGTGTGTTTTATAAGAAATAAATCAATGAAGACATGTTATGGTTTCACCCTTCTTTACCCTTATCGATCTGATCAATGGAAAACCTAACCCATTGCCTAGTCCGCTCTGCCCGCTACCTAACGAGCTACATGCTGTCCAGAGGGGGTCTGGTGGCAGCGACCCTTAGAAATTAAGATTAGAGTTAAGTTATCCCCTTAGATTTAGTGACCCCAGATCTGGCAGTATAAATTGGTGGCTATAGCGGTGGGATGGTTTTTAATCATTGATCAAATCCGAGGGAATTGAAGTTGTGATTTAAAGTTGCAAGTATAGACAAGTATTTTAATGATGGATAATCTGATTTTTGAGTGATACTTGCAAGTGAATAACATTGATTTGAGTACAGAAATGTAAGAAGAATTTTTGAAAATTTATACAGTACTGAAGTCATGTGTGTTTTGTGTTTGTGTTTTATCCAGTGTTAATATGTATTAATACTTGCAGAAGTTGTGGATTAACTTTGGTGACGTTGAGGTAAGGGAGTCCACACTGTGTCTGAGAGGTGTCTCAAGTGGTTCACCTATGGAATACCATAGGACTTTCGGTCTCCAGTTGATGTGAGTTATAATTTTTGGTGCCATGTTAAGAGGTTGCATAGTGTTGTATTATACCATTGATCAATTAAGGTTGTAGTAGTACAGGAGAGTAGTTGTGTTAAGCGGTTCGTATTTGTCTTGGGCCGAGAGGTAGCACTTTAGGTCAAAATGGCTGAGTCAGTAGAACAGGGAAGTACCATAGTTGGGGACACATTGGCAGAGAGATTGGAAGAGGCTTTGCTGATCAACGCGAGACAATACTCGGCGTTACAAGAATCACAGACACAGGTTAAGGAACTAAAACAAGAACTCCAGGAACTAAAACAAACACTCCAGCATGCACAAGGCCCAAACAATGAGCAAGAGTCAGTTGTAGGAGATGACACCACTCCACTACCAAACAGTAGGAACACCGTCAACGTAAACATTCCATGCCACTTTAACCATACGGATAAGCTAACATTGGAAGAATTGCAGAGCTTACAGGTAGACGAGGTCCTAAGTAAGTTTTTTCGGAAAGTTGAAAGATGTGTGACAGAGGATGAGGGAAGAATATCAACTGCCCTGAGTTGGATGGAAAACAGCGTGGCCAAATTGGTACGGCCATTGTTAGTGGCAGTTAGTGAGGACTGGGACAGTTTCAGAAAGGTTATGTTAAGATTAAAGTTAGGACCATCCACCGAAGATGAAGCATGGGAGGTGTTGAAACGAATCGTGTATAACGTGAATGATAACCCCCGATATTATGTATGTGACATGAGAGCAAGGTTGGCAGTCATGGAGAAGAAGTTTGGAGCAATAACCACTAAAGATACTTACATAATACAAAGACTGTACAGAGCTGTGCCTAAACCAATGCAGAGAGACTTGACCCCCTATATACAAGACTGCCGTACGTTGGATTCATTTGTAAGAATGTTAGAGCGAAGTAGGAGTGAATATCTGGGTGGGGATAGCAGGGACTTATATCACGTTAGACAATCCCGCCAAGAACAAGTACAACCCACGACAGACTTTGAAAATTATAGAGTTCGGGGAGACTACCATATGAACGAGACTGACGGAAGACGGGCTCAGAACACGAGGTGGAAGGAGAATAACACTCAAAATTGGACAGGGAATGAATGGTGTGGGTATTGTAGGAGGGATAGCCATAGCCCACATAATTGTCCCTCCAGGCCCAGGCCAGGTTCTTGTTATGCGTGCATGAGGATGAACTGTAGGAGTTTCTTTACCACTTGTCCAGGACGCCAAGCTAGGAATCACCCTTCGGGCCAATGACCACGACATCCGTCCACACCCAGTTCTCCATGTATTAAGTTACCTATATGTGGACATACTTGTCTAGCATTGGTTGATACGGGTAGTGAAGCTACTATCATTAAAGATAGCTTGGTTAGTGCCTTGAAGTTGGGGCCCATTAGGCCTTGTACCCAAAGATATGTAGCTATTAACGGGGAAGAGTTTAAGACCCTAGGCACTGTTGTCATCAGTGTACAGTTGTCCCGTAGGAAAAGAATCCGTCACCAAGCCGTAATAGTGGAAGATAACATGTTGGATACTGATGTATTATTGGGAGCAGACATTTTAGGCCGATTTGGAGTTTGGTGGCATCACGAAAAAAATCAGTTCAGTTGGGGGGGTCATAAACAAGTTTATTGGACACCAAGTCATGGAGGAAAGTTGCGAACGGTTGTCAAAGTCAAACAGTTCACGAAGGCTTCGATCTTACCTTCCCCCAAGGAGCTAACTAGCTTACACATTGATAGGAAGACTACAATAAGTGGGCACAGTTCTCAGATTAGGCCAGTTAAAGTGAAGGTAGGGGTAGGTCAGACCATAAGTATTAGATTTACGCATAAGGGGCTGAAACAACACCCGGATATGTGTGTGATAGTCCAAGATGATTCCTGTGTTTATGTTCCTATGAGTAATGTTTCAGAGCAGCCAGTTTGTTTGAGTCCGGGTGCGGTTTTAGGTGAATATGAAGTAGTTAATGATGAGGAATTCTGTTACTTTGATGATGAAGGGAATAATCTCGGAACTATCTCACACATTTATGAAGAGTTAGGTGAGGTAGGCCAGTCTGTAGACATACCCCTGTGCTCACCACATCACCTGGCCATACAGAGAGAAGATGATAAGAG
>NW_024718250.1:0-4703 GCF_018991925.1 Homarus americanus
TATAACAAAGTACCCTCATCGAGAATAACAAAGTCCCATTATCGAGTATAACACAGTCCACTGATCGAGTATAAGAAAGGCCCCTGACCGAATATAACAAAGTCCCTAGTCGAGTAAAACAAACACCCCTGATCGAGTATAGCAAAGCCCCCTGATCGAGTATAACGAAGACCCCAGATCGAGTTTAACAAAGTCCCCTTATCGAGTATAATAAATCCCCTTGATCGAGTATAACAAAGTCCCCTGATCGAGTATAACAAAGACCCCAGATCGAGAATAACAAAGTCCCATTATCGAGTATAACAAAGCACCCTCAGCGAGTATAAGAAAGGCCCCTGACCGAATAAAACAAACTCCCTATTCGAGTATAACTAAGTCCCCTGATCGAGTATAACTATGGCCCCTGATCGACTATAACAAAGGACCCTAATGGAGATTAACAAAGTCCCAAGATCGAGTATAACAAAGTCCTCTGATCGAGTATAACAAAGTCCACTGATCGAGAATAACAAAGTCCCCTCATCGAGCATAACAAAGCACCCTCATCGAGTATAAGAAAGGCCCCTGATCGAGTATAACAAAGTCCCATGGTCGAGTATAACAAAGTCCCCTGATCGAGTATAACAAAGCCCTTTGATCGAGTATAACAATGCCCCCTGATCGAGTATAAAAAAGCGCCCTGGTCAAGTATAACAAAGTCCGCTGATCGAGAACAACAAAGTCACCTGTTCGGTTATAACAGTGTCCCCTGATCGAGTATAACAAAGTACCCTGATCAAGTATAACAAAGTGCCCTGATCGAGAATAACAAAGTCCCCTGATCGAGTATAACAAAGTCCATTGATCGAGTATAAGAAAGGCCCCAGACCGAATATAACAAAGTCCCAGTCGAGTAAAACAAACACCCCTGATCGAGTATAACAAAGCCCCCTGATCGAGTATAACAAAGCCCTTTAATCGAGTATAACAAAGTCCCCTGATCGAGTATAACTATGGCCCCTGATCGAGTATAACAAAGGACCCTAATGGAATATAACAAAGTCCCAAGATCGAGTATAACAAAGTCCCCTGATCGAGTATAACAAAGTCCACTGATCGAGAATAACAAAGTCCCCTCATCGAGCATAACAAAGCACCCTCATCGAGTATAAGAAAGGCCCCTGACCGAATAAAACAAAGTCCCTATTCGAGTATATACAAAGTCCCCTGATCGAGCATAACAAAGCCCCCTGATCAAGTATAACAAAGACCCCTGAAACAGTATAACAAAGTCCCTTGATCCAGTATAAGAAAGGCCCTTAATGGAGTATAACAAAGGCCCCTGATCGAGTATAACAAAGTCCCAAGATCGAGTATAACATATTCCCCTGATCAAGTATAACAAAGTCCCCTGTATTGAGAATAACAAAGTCCCCTCATCGAGCATAACAAAGCCCCCTGCTCGAGTATAAGAAAGGCCCCTGACCGAATTTAACAAAGCCCCTATTCGAGTATATACAAAGTCCCCTGATCGAGTATAACAAAGCTCCCTCATCGAGTATAACAAAGACCGCTTATCCAGTATAAAAAGTCCTTGATGCAGCATAACAAAGGCCCTTAATGGAGCATAACAAAGGCCCCTGATCGAGTATAACAGTCCCAAGATCGAGAGTATAGCAGTGCTGATCAGGTATAACGTAAGTCCTGATCCGGGTATAACAAAGCCCCCTGGTCAAGGTATAACAAAGGTCCCTGATCGAGGCACCAACTACAGTCCCTGATCATGAGTATAACAAAAGTCCCTGGTCAAGTATAACAAAGGTCAATGATCAGGTATAACAAGGTCCCTTATCGAGAATAATAACAAAGGCCCCTGATCGAGTATAACAAAGTCCCCTGATAGAGTATAACAAAGATCCCTGATCGAGTATAACAAAGTTCCCTGATCGAGTAAGGCAAAGTCCCCTGATCGAGTATATTAAAATCCCCTGATCGAGTATAACAAAGTCCACTCATCTAGTATAACAAGATCCCCTGATCAAGTATAACAAAGCCCCCTGATCGAGTATAACAAAGTCCCCTCATCGAGTATAACAAAAGGCCCTGATCAGGTATAACAAAGTCCCCTGATCGAGTATAACAATACTGATCGAGTATCTAAAATGCCTTTTGTCGAGTATAATAAGTCCCCTGGTCGGTATAACCAAAGTCCCTGATCGCGCGTATATAACAAAAGGTCGCTGATCGAAATAACAAAGTCCGTCATCAGGCTAACAAAGAAGAAGCCCCTGATCAGTATAAGAAGGCCCTGATCGAGTATAACAAAGTCCCGTGGTCGAGTATAACAAAGTCCCCTGATCGAGTATAACAAACCCCTTTGATCGAGTATAACAATGCCCCCTGATCGAGTATAAAAATGCCTTTCGTTGAGTATAATAAAGTCCCCTGGTCGAGTATAACAAAGTCCCCTGATCGAGTATAACAAAGTCCCATGATCGAGTATAACAAAGGCCCCGAATCGAGTATAACAAAGGCCCCTCGTCGAAAGTAACAAATTCCCCTGATAGAGTATAACAAAGTCCCCTGATCGAGTATAACAAAGTCCCAAGATCGAGTATAATAAAGCCCCCTGATCGAGTATAACAAAGTCCCCGGAACGAGTATAACATAGTCCCCTGGTCGAGTATAACAAAGCCCCTTCATTGAATATAACAAAGTCCCCTGATCGAGTATAACAAAGCCCCCTGATCGAGCATAACAAAATCCCCTGATCGAGTAAAACACACACCCTTGATCAAGTATAACAAAGTCCCCTGATCGAATATAACAAAGACCCCTGATCGAGTATAACAAAGTCCCCTGATCGAGTATAACTATGGCCCCTGATCGAGTATAACAAAGGACCCTAATGGAGTATAACAATGTCCCAAGATCGAGTATAACAAAGTCCCCTGATCGAGAATAACAAAGTCCCCTGATCGAGTATAACAAAGTCCCCTGATCGAGTATAACAAAGTCCCCTGATCGTGTATAAAAAAGCCCCCTGGTCAAGTATAACAAAGGCCGCTGATCGAGTACAACAAAGTCACCTGATCGGTTATAACAAAGTCCAATGATCGAGTATAACAAGGTCCCCTTATCGAGAATAACAAAGTCCCGTGATCGAGTATAGCAAAGCCCCCTCATCGAGTATAGCAAAGCCCATGATCGAGTATAAAAAAGTCCCCTGATCGAGTACTAGAAAGTCCCCTGAACGAGTATAACAAAGTCCCCTGATCGAGTATAACAAAGCCCCTTCATTGAATATAACAAAGTCCCCTGATCGAGTATAACAAAGTCCCCTGATCGAGTATAACAAAGACCCCTAATCGAGTATAATAAAGTCCCCTGCTCGAGTATTACTATGGCCCCTGATCGAGTATAACAAAGGACACCAATGGAGTATAACAAAGTCCCAAGATCGAGTATAACAAAGTCCCCTGATCGCGTATAACAAAGTCCCCTCATCGAGTATCACAAAGTCCCCTGATCGAGTATAACAAAGTCCACTGATCAAGTATAAAAAAAAGCCCCATGGTCATGTATAACAAAGTCCGCTGATCGAGTACGACAAAGTCACCTGATCGGTTATAACAAAGTCCCCTGATCGAGTATAACAAGGTCCCCTTATCGAGAATAACAAAGTCCCGTGATCGAGTATAACAAAGCCCCCTGATCGAGTATAACAAAGCCCATGATCGAGTATAAAAAAGTCCCCTGATCGAGTACTAGAATGTCCCCTTATCGAGTATTAAAACCCCCTGATCGAGTATAACAAAGTCCCCTGATCGAGTATTACAATGTCCCTGATCGAGTATAACAAAGCCCTCATCGGGTTTAACAAAACCCCCTGATCGAGTATAAAAAAAAATGACCCTGTTAAAGGTATAACAAAAGTCCCCTGATCGAGTATAACAAGTCCCTAATTCAGAACCTCTTGAAGTCCACTATAGAATAAACTTATTACCCTGATCGAGTATAACGAAGTCCCTGATCGAGTATAAACAAAGCACGATCAGTATAACCGAAAGTCTAGTCAGGGGTATATTGAGTCCCCTGATGATCGAGTATAACAAAGGACCCTAATGGGGGATAACAAAGTCCCAAGATCGCGTATAATAAAGTCCCCTGATCGAGTATAACAAAGTCCCGTGATCGAGTATAACAAAGTACCCTAATCGAGTATAACAAAGTGCCCTGATCGAGAATTACAAAGCCCACTGATCGAGTATAAGAAAGGCCCCTAACCGAATATAACAAAGTCCCTAGTCGAGTAAAACAAACACCCCTGATCGAGTATAACAAAGCCCCTTGATCGAGTATAACAAGGTCCCTTGATCGAGTATAACAAAGCCCCCAGATCGAGTATAACAAAGTCCCAAGATCTAGTAAAACAAAGTCCCCTGATCGAGTATAACAAAGTCCCCTATTCGGGATTAACAAAGTGCCCTTATCGAGTATAATAAAGCCCCTGGTCGAGTATAACAAAGTCCCCTGATCGAGTATAACAAAGACCCCTATTCGAGTATAACAAAGTCGCATTATCGAGAAAACAAAGGCCCCTCATCGAGTATAACAAAGGCCCCTGGTCGAGTATAACAAAGTCCTTTGGTCGAATATAACAAAGTCCCATGATCGAGTATAACAAAGGCCCCGAATCGAGTATAGCAAAGGCCCCTGGTCGA
>NW_024718251.1:0-14670 GCF_018991925.1 Homarus americanus
ATACAGTACAACACCAGCGAATATGAAGTATCACTGTAACAGGCAACTGTTACTCACTCATACCTACATACATATAGAGAGTCTTTACAGAATGATAGCAGACACGAGGAAGACGAACAACAAGAGGAGAAGAGTTAGAAGAAAATCAACTTCAAGCTAAGAAGAAGAATACCAAGACATTTCCTCCAAACAAGAAAACAACACACACAATCAAGCCGACCAAACACTGAGAAACCATGGCGGAACCCAACATGCACCGGACGCTTGACCTGACTCTATCCTGCCGCATCCAGGCGAGTTGCTGCTTAAAGTACCTCACGCAAGCGCTGTTTAGCCACTGCACCTATTCTATCCTCCTAAAATTCACTTCAATCCCCCCCTGCCACTAGCATGTTATGTATGTATGTATGTATGTATGTATGTATGTATGTATGTATGTATGTATGAATGAATGATAACTGCAACTTTGTGTATTAAAACTCATTACTCTTACCGAAGTAATATAGTGCGTGGTTATGTTATGTCATGTTAGGATAGATTATAAACTACATTGGGTTACATTTCGTGAGGTTCGGTGACGCTACAGGAAGTTAGGTGAGGTACCTTGAGGTTAGGTGAATGTTGACTGACTGACTGACAATTATTAGGAAGTGGTTCCAACACGTTCACACACAACCTATACTCATACCACAAGTCCAGAATTAGAGAGGATCATGTTATTGGATATATTTTCAACGATTTACTCAGTGTCTAACCAACTCTTTAGCGATTTAAATGTGGACCTAAAATTAGGTCCGTATATTTGTTTGTCGTGGTGGTGGTGGTGGTGTGCGCCCGTCCATCAGGTTGATTAACCACCAAAACCATAACGGGTGCGGCCCTGCCGTTTCAGGGCATACACCACATCCATGGCGGTGACGGTCTTCCTTTTTGCGTGCTCGGTGTAGGTGACGGCGTCACGGATGACGTTCTCCAGAAACACCTTGAGGACGCCGCGGGTCTCCTCGTAGATGAGGCCGGATATACGTTTAACACCTCCACGCCGAGCTAGACGACGAATGGCGGGCTTGGTGATACCTTGGATGTTGTCACGAAGCACCTTACGATGACGCTTGGCGCCACCCTTTCCAAGTCCCTTGCCTCCTTTGCCTCGTCCAGTCATGTTGTTGTGGTTGCTACTACAGGTGGTCCTGGTGTGGCTTCGCCCACGGTTTGGTGGGAGTAGGTGGCGTGCTGTGGACGCAGCGGTAGTATCGTTCATCCAAGGCCGTCCCTCCCTCTTGGAGGTGGGGCGTAGCTTGCGGCTGACGCATGCGGCACTCGTGGCCAATGAGGTGGCCACTGAGGTGGAGAATGTCTGTATATAAGCCCGCCCGCCTGCCAGGCCGCCCGTATTTACTATTTCGTCGTCGAGATGGCCCGTACTAAACAGACTGCCCGCAAGTCCACTGGAGGCAAGGCTCCACGGAAGCAGCTTGCCACCAAGGCAGCTCGCAAGTCCGCCCCAGCCACCGGTGGTGTCAAGAAGCCCCATCGTTACAGGCCCGGAACCGTCGCCCTTCGTGAGATCCGTCGTTACCAGAAGAGCACAGAGCTACTCATCAGGAAGCTGCCCTTCCAGCGCCTGGTGCGTGAGATCGCCCAGGATTTCAAGACTGACCTGCGCTTCCAGTCGTCTGCCGTCCTGGCTCTGCAGGAAGCCTCTGAGGCTTACCTGGTGGGTCTTTTCGAGGACACCAACCTGTGTGCCATTCACGCCAAGCGCGTTACCATCATGCCCAAGGACATCCAGCTGGCCCGGCGCATCCGCGGAGAGCGTGCTTAAGTCCTCTTCCTTGGGGAAAAAGAAAAAGCACAACAAAACCTACCAGACATCTATAACTCGGCCCTTCTCAGGGCCAAAGAACTGTTCTGAAGATAATTGTCATGACAATCGACATGGTTGGTGGTAGGAGAGCGTTAATTTCGGTTACCCAAATCGCCTAACGGTAAGTTGGTAACATTCGTGCAGGCACGAATGTATAGTAGGTCATCAATTCGGGAGGTGGGTGGGTGCAACAAACAAGAACTAGTAACAAATAAATATATAAAGAATAAGTAAGTAAATAAATAAATAAAATAAAAGAAAATACAATAAAATACAATAAAATAAAATAAATTGTTTACATGAAATAGGCGTGCTGCAAACATGAAATGAAGCCCAAACACACTCCATGTATGTCACTTTGCAGTGGGTGTAAAAGTACTCCACGCAGAATTTATTTATTTATTTATTATGTTTCGATTTAGTCCGGTTTCTACGCCAATAGAGAATGCAGATTATTATAATTTTTTTATTTTTTTATTTCCCTCTCAATATATCACTGTCGGTAACTGTCTCTTTAACATGTAACTGTGGCTCCGATGGAGCCGATTAAGTTGTAGTAGTGGGATGGCGTGTTTGTTGTGCACAAGTAACCTCTTACTTGGAAGAGGTGTACTTGGTGACAGCCTTGGTGCCCTCAGACACGGCATGCTTGGCCAGTTCACCGGGCAGCAAGAGTCGGACAGCTGTCTGGATTTCCCGACTTGTAATGGTGGAGCGTTTGTTGTAGTGCGCCAGGCGGGAAGCCTCGGCAGCGATGCGCTCGAAGATGTCGTTCACGAAAGAGTTCATGATGGACATAGCTTTGGAGGAGACTCCTGTGTCGGGGTGCACTTGCTTCAGTACCTTGTAGATGTAGATGCTGTAGCTTTCCTTCCTCCTGCGCTTCTTCTTCTTGTCACCCTTGGCAATGGCCTTCTGGGCCTTTCCAGCCTTCTTGGCAGCCTTTCCGGAAGTTTTGGGAGGCATGGCGGCACAGTTACTCGTGGCGCGGAGCGAGAGAATTGAAAACTGGCCCGACTAACTTTTCCTTATATACCGAGCGGGCCGCTCAGGATCAGACTGGCTGCAGCTACGGCTCTCTTACATTGGTTGGGTCCGCGAGACAGCCACCTGGCCTGATCCTGAGCTTGGTATAAAAGACCAAGGTGGCGGGCGGAAATTTAACTCCTATCACGAAAAGCAGCAGCAGCAACATGTCAGGACGCGGCAAGGGAGGCAAGGTGAAGGGCAAGTCAACGTCCCGTTCTAGCAGGGCCGGACTCCAGTTCCCCGTGGGTAGGATCCACCGTCTCTTGCGTAAAGGCAACTATGCTGAGCGTGTTGGTGCAGGTGCCCCTGTGTACCTTGCAGCCGTCATGGAGTACCTGGCAGCAGAAGTGCTCGAGCTGGCCGGTAACGCCGCCCGCGACAACAAGAAGACCCGCATTATCCCGCGTCATCTTCAGCTTGCCATTCGCAATGACGAGGAGCTGAACAAGCTCCTATCTGGAGTCACCATTGCCCAAGGGGGTGTCCTTCCTAACATCCAAGCTGTGCTCCTCCCCAAGAAGACAGAGAAGAAATAAGAACCCAAGGTTCGTTCACACAAGACAACCTAACCAAACAGGCTCCTTTCGGAGCCACAGGATATCACTTAAAGAGAGAAATATACGACATCAACGTTTTGCAGGATAACACTCTATTTTACGTGTAATTAGCATAGTATTGTGGGAATTGAGTGAAATTGTTTTAGAATGGTGTAGATGTGAAGGGCGGTTGTGGGGGCCTGGGGTGGGGGACTTAAACGGGACGTAGAAGGGCGCAGAAGCAGAAGCAGAAGCAGCTTTAGCAGCAGCAGCAGCCAGGGAGGCGACCTTATTTTCAGTCAGGTTCATACACAAAGAAATACATCAGATTCATTGACAGTACAGTACACATTTACCAGTGTGGGCTAGCCAATTTGGGATAAAGAGCAAGAATGTAATGTCCTCAATGAAGTAATGACATAGTTCAAGATACAATAAGTGAGGTGGCCTGAAGTCTTTGACAGTGTCACATTCAATAATATAGTGCTTTAAAGGTGTATCACAAAGTTTACATGCTGAGTGTTCCGGTATGGGTACAGCGTTACTAACTTGCCAGATGTGTCTGTATCCTAACCTAATTGTGGCCACGACTACATCACACAGGCAGGCAGGAGCAAGTTGTTTGGACACTATTCCTAGCCCCCTTGGTCCCTGTTCACCTACTGTAGCAGTAAGTAGGTACCTGTTGTAAATCGAAAGGTTGCGAATTCGTATTCAGGGAAAGTTGTTGGAGCTTCTAAACTTGAACTGACACAATCCGAGGAGTGGTGACCCGAGGATCACAGACACTATCTCTCCCTTCCTAACCTCCTGCTCCTTCCTCTGTCCTCCCAAAATTGAACCATGCTATCGCAAAGGTAATAATACAGGTAGAGACAACAACATATTTTCCTATTGTCTTATTATATATTAATAACAGAAACGCTGCCGCCATCCCGGAGGCTTTACATTGTCTCACTGTTCATTCCCTCCACAATTCTTCCTCGTACTTCTTCTTCTTCTTCTTCTTCTTCTTCTTCTTCTTCTTCTTCTTCTTCTTCTTCTTCCATCAATACTTTATTAACGGTGTATGTAAGTTTCACCCTGTTTTGCACTACAGCGGTAGAGCAAAGTATATTTTGTTAGCAATAAACCAAAAGCATATTTTATGGCCTAATCATCACTACATAGAACACCACCCATAAAGCATGATACTAGTAGACCACAAAAACTACTATAAACACCCAAAGCATATTTTATTGCCTAATCATCACTACATAGAACACCACTCATAAAGCATGATACTATTAGACCACAAACTGCTATAAACCCCAATAATATACTATACTAGTGACTCTAATTGTGTTACCCAATATTATACGAAATAATACTATAAAACATAATAATAAACACACTAATAGTGTATATTAGTTGAATGCACAATCTGATGAGAAGTCAAAAAAAAAAAAAAAAAAAATAGCAACAACCTAGAAAGAGTGTAGAGTATTTTTGTGCAAACTATTATACTAGTAGATGGTCTAAGATAACTGTATGTGAAGGAAAAGGTGTGCTCTCCACTCAAACTTTCTTTTTATGAAATCTCCTACTCCCCAGCTGAGCGGTACGCCCAATGGGAAACAAAACGTGGCACATAACACGCCGCCCGCCAGCTCTGGCTCGGTGAATAGGAATCAGTAATCGGGCGGAGTATAAACAACACCGCCGCCAATGTGCTCCTCCCATCTCTGAGGAAATCTGGCGGGCAACTTTGTATTATATTAGCATGTAATAATAATAACAATAATAATAATAATAATACTACTACTAATAATAATAATAATAATAATATTAATAATAATAATATTAATAATAATAACATGCAATTTCATTTTATAACACATACTAACAAAATAGTGTATAGCCTACTATACTTAACTATAATAGGTTAGGTTGCGTAGGAGGATCTAAAAAGTACAGTAGTATATACACACACACACACACACAAATACATATAGACAACAAACTAAATTAGAAACCACACGTCAGTGAAGTTATCAAATCCTCCAGTTTCCGTCTCCACCTCCTACGCCGACTCAAGTCCCTCGGTGGTCCTGCACACGAGCTCCTCAGTGTTTACACAACATTCATACTTCCCAAGCTCACCTATGCCTCCTCCACCTGGTCTTCCTCCCTAAATGCCACACAACGTAAACACCTCGAAAAAGTGCAAAAGAGGCCATGCAAGATTATTCTCTACCCTTCCTACTCCACATATCAAGAAGCGCTCAACACACTGACCCTTTAGACTCTCACTGACCATCACCACGACCTCATCTGCAAATTTGGTAAGAAGCTTCTACACCATCCCCGACACCGGCTCCTACTACCACCTGAGATCCCTAGTCCGAGAATTGCTCTTCGACACCACAACCGCATCCAGCCCAGCCCATACGTGCACGAACTGATCTCTATAAGAACAGCCCAGTCCCAACCATTGTAAAAATTATCGATAACTTGTAATAAATCAGTGTACTCACTCCCAGTAAACACTACTCCTTGCACTGTCACTATGTTGAAATGAACTGTAGTTTGAGCTTTTCCCCAGCTAGTTATTATATGTCTTATTTGTGTCACTCATGTTACTTGTATATTATTTGTAATTCGTAACCCATTCCCCCAATATGTAACTGTATATTTTCAGTCTTCTGGCTGCCAAGCTCTTTCAATAAACCGTTAATTATTATTATTATTATTATTATTTATATGTTGGCCCATACCAACTCACTCCCCTGAACCCTCCTCCCCAGCGGACTATCAACAAGTTCTTGCCATAAGGTACTATCTCATTTGGCCAAGGAATGGAACCAGTGATGAATAGTGGTGAACAGTGCTTAACTCAGTGAAAAACAACTCGGCAGTTGAGTCTTACCCAAGCTAGCTAACCACCTTCACACAGTGAGGTCCCAGGTACCCAGTTATACTTCCCCTGAGACTCCACGATAGAGAGGCCTGGGACCACACCTCACCCACTTGAATGAGTGAGTCATGTCGACCACGTGGTGTCCCCAAGATGCTACGACAACACGTAGTGAATGTTTTGCTACAGCATCATCATGTGAATTTCCTCATAACCCCATCTGTGAGGTAACTGCTACATCATCAGGCCCCTCATAACGCCATCTGTGAGGGAGTTACTACACTACGTGTCTGGTGTTCAACATCTCACCTTACATGATCTACGCGTGCAAACATTAATCTGTATGTTCACTGTGTGCTCCTTCACCTTTCTCTAATGAGGGCTTTTGTTAAACCACCAATTTATGATGTACTAAGTCATTTGTGTCCAATGTATACTTTCGAAAAGCCCTTGTTTGGGGAAGGTAGGAGAGAGTAGTCGTCATTATTGTCCAAGCCACATTATTTATTTCTATATATAAGTAATGCAGGCTGGTTTTTAAATACCTCAATCCCCTAACGGTGCCGTTTGTATATTAAGAAATACCGAAGCCATACAGTACAACACCAGCGAATATGAAGTATCACTGTAACCGGCAACTGTTACTCACTCATACCTACATACATATAGAGAGTCTTTACAGAATGATAGCAGACACGAGGAAGACGAACAACAAGAGGAGAAGAGTTAGAAGAAAATCAACTTCAAGCTAAGAAGAAGAATACCAAGACATTTCCTCCAAACAAGAAAACAACACACACAATCAAGCCGACCAAACACTGAGAAACCATGGCGGAACCCAACATGCACCGGACGCTTGACCTGACTCTATCCTGCCGCATCCAGGCGAGTTGCTGCTTAAAGTCCCTCACGCAAGCGCTGTTTAGCCACTGCACCTATTCTATCCTCCTAAAATTCACTTCAATCCCCCCCTGCCACTAGCATGTTATGTATGTATGTATGTATGTATGTATGTATGTATGTATGTATGTATGAATGATATGATAACTGCAACTTTGTGTATTAAAACTCATTACTCTTACCGAAGTAATATAGTGCGTGGTTATGTTATGTCATGTTAGGATAGATTATAAACTACATTGGGTTACATTTCGTGAGGTTCGGTGACGCTACAGGAAGTTAGGTGAGGTACCTGGAGGTTAGGTGAATGTTGACTGACTGACTGACAATTATTAGGAAGTGGTTCCAACACGTTCACACACAACCTATACTCATACCACAAGTCCAGAATTAGAGAGGATCATGTTATTGGATATATTTTCAACGATTTACTCAGTGTCTAACCAACTCTTTAGCGATTTAAATGTGGACCTAAAATTAGGTCCGTATATTTGTTTGTCGTGGTGGTGGTGGTGGTGTGCGCCCGTCCATCAGGTTGATTAACCACCAAAACCATAAAGGGTGCGGCCCTGCCGTTTCAGGGCATACACCACATCCATGGCGGTGACGGTCTTCCTTTTTGCGTGCTCGGTGTAGGTGACGGCGTCACGGATGACGTTCTCCAGAAACACCTTGAGGACGCCGCGGGTCTCCTCGTAGATAAGGCCGGATATACGTTTAACACCTCCACGCCGAGCTAGACGACGAATGGCGGGCTTGGTGATACCCTGGATGTTGTCACGAAGCACCTTACGATGACGCTTGGCGCCACCCTTTCCAAGTCCCTTGCCTCCTTTGCCTCGTCCAGTCATGTTGTTGTGGTTGCTACTACAGGTGGTCCTGGTGTGGCTTCGCCCACGGTTTGGTGGGAGTAGGTGGCGTGCTGTGGACGCAGCGGTAGTATCGTTCATCCAAGGCCGTCCCTCCCTCTTGGAGGTGGGGCGTAGCTTGCGGATGACGCATGCGGCACTCGTGGCCAATGAGGTGGCCACTGAGGTGGAGAATGTCTGTATATAAGCCCGCCCGCCTGCCGGGCCGGCCGTATTGACTATTTCGTCGTCGAGATGGCCCGTACTAAACAGACTGCCCGCAAGTCCACTGGAGGCAAGGCTCCACGGAAGCAGCTTGCCACCAAGGCAGCTCGCAAGTCCGCCCCAGCCACCGGTGGTGTCAAGAAGCCCCATCGTTACAGGCCCGGAACCGTCGCCCTTCGTGAGATCCGTCGTTACCAGAAGAGCACAGAGCTACTCATCAGGAAGCTGCCCTTCCAGCGCCTGGTGCGTGAGATCGCCCAGGATTTCAAGACTGACCTGCGCTTCCAGTCGTCTGCCGTCATGGCTCTGCAGGAAGCCTCTGAGGCTTACCTGGTGGGTCTTTTCGAGGACACCAACCTGTGTGCCATTCACGCCAAGCGCGTTACCATCATGCCCAAGGACATCCAGCTGGCCCGGCGCATCCGCGGAGAGCGTGCTTAAGTCCTCTTCCTTGGGGAAAAACAAAAAGCACAACAAAACCTACCAGACATCTATAACTCGGCCCTTCTCAGGGCCAAAGAACTGTTCTGAAGATAATTTTCATGACAATCGAAATGGTTGGTGGTAGGAGAGCGTTAATTTCGGTTACCCAAATCGCCTAACGGTAAGTTGGTAACATTCGTGCAGGCACGATTGTATAGTAGGTCATCAATTCGGGAGGTGGGTGGGTGCAACAAACAAGAGCTAGTAACAAATAAATATATAAACAATAAATAAGTAAATAAATAACTAAAATAAAAGAAAATACAATAAAATAAAATAAATAAATTGTTTACATGAAATAGGCGTGCTGCAAACAAGAAATGAAGCCCAAACACACTCCAGGTATGTCACTTTGCAGTGGGTGTGAAACTACTCCACGCAGAATTTATTTATTTATTTATTATGTTTCGATTTAGTCCTGTTTCTACGCCAATAGAGAATGCAGATTATTATAATTTTTTTTTTATTTCCCTCTCAATACATCACTGTCGGTAACTGTCTCTTTAACATGTAACTGTGGCTCCGATGGAGCCGATTAAGTTGTAGTAGTGGGATGGCGTGTTTGTTGTGCACAAGTAACCTCTTACTTGGAAGAGGTGTACTTGGTGACAGCCTTGGTGCCCTCAGACACGGCATGCTTGGCCAGTTCACCGGGCAGCAAGAGTCGGACAGCTGTCTGGATTTCCCGACTTGTAATGGTGGAGCGTTTGTTGTAGTGCGCCAGGCGGGAAGCCTCGGCAGCGATGCGCTCGAAGATGTCGTTCACGAAAGAGTTCATGATGGACATAGCTTTGGAGGAGACTCCTGTGTCGGGGTGCACTTGCTTCAGTACCTTGTAGATGTAGATGCTGTAGCTTTCCTTCCTCCTGCGCTTCTTCTTCTTGTCACCCTTGGCAATGGCCTTCTGGGCCTTTCCAGCCTTCTTGGCAGCCTTTCCGGAAGTTTTGGGAGGCATGGCGGCACAGTTACTCGTGGCGCGGAGCGAGAGAATTGAAAACTGGCCCGACTAACTTTTCCTTATATACCGAGCGGGCCGCTCAGGATCAGACTGGCTGCAGCTACGGCTCTCTTACATTGGTTGGGTCCGCGAGACGGCCACCTGGCCTGATCCTGAGCTTGGTATAAAAGACCAAGGTGGCCCGAGGAAATTTAACTCCTATCACGAAAAGCAGCAGCAGCAACATGTCAGGACGCGGCAAGGGAGGCAAGGTGAAGGGCAAGTCAAAGTCCCGTTCTAGCAGGGCCGGACTCCAGTTCCCCGTGGGTAGGATCCACCGTCTCTTGCGTAAAGGCAACTATGCTGAGCGTGTTGGTGCAGGTGCCCCTGTGTACCTTGCAGCCGTCATGGAGTACCTGGCAGCAGAAGTGCTCGAGCTGGCCGGTAACGCCGCCCGCGACAACAAGAAGACCCGCATTATCCCGCGTCATCTTCAGCTTGCCATTCGCAATGACGAGGAGCTGAACAAGCTCCTGTCTGGAGTCACCATTGCCCAAGGGGGTGTCCTTCCTAACATCCAAGCTGTGCTCCTCCCCAAGAAGACAGAGAAGAAATAAGAACCCAAGGTTCGTTCACACAAGACAACCTAACCAAACAGGCTCCTTTCGGAGCCACAGGATATCACTTAAAGAGAGAAATATACGACATCAACGTTTTGCAGGATAACACTCTATTTTACGTGTAATTAGCATAGTATTGTGGAAATAGAGTGAAAATGTTTTTGAATGGTGTAGATGTGAAGGGGTACTGCGGGGGCCTGGGGTGGGGGACTTAGAAGGGCGCAGAAGCAGCTTTAGCAGCAGCAGCAAGGGAGGCGACCTTATTTTCAGTCAGGTTCATACACAAAGAAATACATCAGATTCATTGACAGTACAGTACACATTTACCAGTGTGGGCTAGCCAATTTGGGATAAAACAGAATGTAATGTCTCGTGAAGTAATGACATGATTCAAGATACAATAAGGTAGGGTGGCCTGAAGTCTTTGACAGTGTCATTCAATAATATAGTGCTTTAAGGTGTATCTAAAGTTTACATGCTGAGTGTTCGGTATGGGTACAGCGTTACTAACTTGCCAGAATGTCTGTACAATATAACCTAATTCTGTGCGACTACCATCACACACAGGCAGGCAGGAGCAAGTTGTTTGGACACTATTCTAGCCCCCTTGGTCCCTGTTCACCTACCTACTGTAGCAGTAAGTAGGTACCTGTTGTAAATCGAAAGGTTGCGAATTCGTATTCAGGGAAAGTTGTTGGAGCTTCTAAACTTGAACTGACACAAGCCGAGGAGTGGTGACCCGAGGATCACAGACACTATCTCTCCCTTCCTAACCTCCTGCTCCTTCCTCTGTCCTCCCAAAATTGAACCATGCTATCGCAAAGGTAATAATACAGGTAGAGACAACAACATATTTTCCTATTGTCTTATTATATATTAATAACAGAAACGCTGCCGCCATCCCGGAGGCTTTACATTGTCTCACTGTTCATTCCTTCCACAATTCTTCCTCGTACTTCTTCTTCTTCTTCTTCTTCTTCTTCTTCTTCTTCTTCTTCTTCTTCTTCTTCTTCTTCCATCAATACTTTATTAACGGTGTATGTAAGTTTCACCATGTTTTGCACTACAGCGGTAGAGCAAAGTATATTTTGTTAGCAATAAACCAAAAGCATATTTTATGGCCTAATCATCACTACATAGAACACCACCCATAAAGCATGATACTAGTAGACCACAAAAACTGCTATAAACACCCAAAGCATATTTTATTGCCTAATCATCACTACATAGAACACCACTCATAAAGCATGATACTATTAGACCACAAACTGCTATAAACCCCCAATAATATACTATACTAGTGACTATAATTGTGTTACCCAATATTATACGAAATAATACTATAAAACATAATAATAAACACACTAATAGTGTATATTAGTTGAATGCACAATCTGATGAGAAGTCCAAAAAAAAAAAAAAAAATAGCAACAACCTAGAAAGAGTGTAGAGTATTTTTGTGCAAACTATTATACTAGTAGATGGTCTAAGATAACTGTATGTGAAGGAAAAGGTGTGCTCTCCACTCAAACTTTCTTTTTATGAAATCTCCTACTCCCCAGCTGAGCGGTACGCCCAATGGGAAACAAAACGTGGCACATAACACGCCGCCCGCCAGGTCTGGCTCGGTGAATAGGAATCAGTAATCGGGCGGAGTATAAACAACACCGCCGCCAATGTGCTCCTCCCATCTCTGAGGAAATCTGGCGGGCAACTTAGTATTATATTAGCATGTAATAATAATAACAATAATAATAATAATAATAATACTACTACTAATAATAATAATAATAATAATAATCATAATATTAATAATAATAATATTAATAATAATAACATGCAATTTCATTTTATAACACATACTAACAAAATAGTGTATAGCCTACTATACTTAACTATAATAGGTTAGGTTGCGTAGGAGGATCTAAAAAGTACAGTAGTATACACACACACACACACACACACACACACACATACATATAGACAACAAACTAAATTAGAAACCACACGTCAGTGAAGTTATCAAATCCTCCAGTTTCCGTCTCCACCTCCTACGCCGACTCAAGTCCCTCGGTGGTCCTGCACACGAGCTCCTCAGTGTTTACACAACATTCATACTTCCCAAGCTCACCTATGCCCCCTCCACCTGGTCTTCCTCCCTAAATGCCACACAACGTAAACACCTCGAAAAAGTGCAAAAGAGGCCATGCAAGATTATTCTCTACCCTTCCTACTCCACATATCAAGAAGCGCTCAACACACTGACCCTTTAGACTCTCACTGACCATCACCACGACCTCATCTGCAAATTTGGTAAGAAGCTTCTACACCATCCCCGACACCGGCTCCTACTACCACCTGAGATCCCTAGTCCGAGAATTGCTCTTTGACACCACAACCGCATCCAGCCCATACGTGCACGAACTGATCGCTATAAGAACAGCCCAGTCCCAACCATTGTAAAAATTATCGATAACTTGTAATAAATCAGTGTACTCACTCCCAGTAAACACTACTCCTTGCACTGTCACTATGTTGAAATGAACTGTAGTTTGAGCTTTTCCCCAGCTAGTTATTATATGTCTAATTTGTGTCACTCATGTTACTTGTATATTATTTGTAATTCGTAACCCATTCCCCAAATATGTAACTGTATATTTTCAGCCTTCTGGCTGCCAAGCACTTTCAATAAACCGTTAATTATTATTATTATTATTTATATGTTGGCCCATACCAACTCACTCCCCTGAACCCTCCTCCCCACCGGACTATCAACAAGTTCTTGCCATAAGGTACTATCTCATTTGGCAAAGGAATGGAACCAGTGATGAATAGTGGTGAACAGTGCTTAACTCAGTGAAAAACAACTCGGCAGTTGAGTCTTACCCAAGCTAGCTAACCACCTTCACACAGTGAGGTCCCAGGTACCCAGTTATACTTCCCCTGAGACTCCACGATAGAGAGGCCTGGGACCACACCTCACCACTTGAATGAGTGAGTCATGTCGACCACGTGGTGTCCCCAAGATGCTACGACAACACGTAGTGAATGTTTTGCTACAGCATCATCATGTGAATTTCCTCATAACACCATCTGTGAGGTAACTGCTACATCATCAGGCCCCTCATAACGCCATCTGTTAGGGAGTTACTACACTACGTGTCTGGTGTTCAACATCTCACCTTACATGATCTACGCGTGCAAACATTAATCTGTATGTTCACTGTGTGCTCCTTCACCTTTCTCTAATGAGGGCTTTTGTTAAACCACCAATTTATGATGTACTAAGTCATTTGTGTCCAATGTATACTTTCGAAAAGCCCTTGTTTGGGGAAGGTAGGAGAGAGTAGTCGTCATTATTGTCCAAGCCACATTATTTATTTCTATATATAAGTAATGCAGGCTGGTTTTTAAATACCTCAATCCCCTAACGGTGCCGTTTGTATATTAAGCAATACCGAAGCCATACAGTACAACACCAGCGAATATGAAGTATCACTGTAACCGGCAACTGTTACTCACTCATACCTACATACATATAGAGAGTCTTTACAGAATGATAGCAGACACGAGGAAGACGAACAACAAGAGGAGAAGAGTTAGAAGAAAATCAACTTCAAGCTAAGAAGAAGAATACCAAGACATTTCCTCCAAACAAGAAAACAACACACACACAATCAAGCCGACCAAACACTGAGAAACCATGGCGGAACCCAACATGCACCGGACGCTTGACCTGACTCTATCCTGCCGCATCCAGGCGAGTTGCTGCTTAAAGTCCCTCACGCAAGCGCTGTTTAGCCACTGCACCTATTCTATCCTCCTAAAATTCACTTCAATCCCCCCCTGCCACTAGCATGTTATGTATGTATGTATGTATGTATGTATGTATGTATGTATGTATGTATGTATGTATGTATGAATGAATGATAACTGCAACTTTGTGTATTAAAACTCATTACTCTTACCGAAGTAATATAGTGCGTGGTTATGTTATGTCATGTTAGGATAGATTATAAACTACATTGGGTTACATTTCGTGAGGTTCGGTGACGCTACAGGCAGTTAGGTGAGGTACCTGGAGGTTAGGTGAATGTTGACTGACTGACTGACTGACAATTATTAGGAAGTGGTTCCAACACGTTCACACACAACCTATACTCATACCACAAGTCCAGAATTAGAGAGGATCATGTTATTGGATATATTTTCAACGATTTACTCAGTGTCTAACCAACTCTTTAGCGATTTAAATGTGGACCTAAAATTAGGTCCGTATATTTGTTTGTCGTGGTGGTGGTGGTGGTGTGCGCACGTCCATCAGGTTGA
>NW_024718252.1:0-21849 GCF_018991925.1 Homarus americanus
ATCAATAGTATCGCCAGGATGGGTCCGATGACTTCCGAAATGTTACATGCAACTCGAGATGTCCCGGGAGGGTTGGTGTGCGTGGCTCTGTGGCTTACTGATCCTACTACATTTGGTCGCCGAACATCATATGAATTACGCCGAAATAAATACACATTGCATTACTTACGTTAAACTATGTATCAAAGTAAATCCATGTCCCAATATGTATCATCCGTGGTCTCATAATGTTTCATACAGAGTGTGGACAGATACTTTTTTGAGATACTGTACCGTACATACCAAGTAACCAGATGTAGTCATGGATACGATTTCAGCATAATCCGCCAGGTTTCAATATTCTTCGGCCAAAGGCGGGAAGATACTGGTTTCTAAGACTGTACACTTCTGTTTTTTAAAGACCTGCGGGAGGTACTACCGCCTGGGAAGATATTGGAAGCATCATGTGTTGTCTAATGGTAGACCCTGCTGCCATATGGCATCACGAAAATTGTGACCAAGTCCCAGGTTGCTGATCTGACTTTCTGTCTCATTAACACAATTGCAGGGTCTCAATTGTTTCTCTTACTATTGACAACACAACATACATATATCGTTTCTCACTATTGATCTTTTTTTTAAATTTCTTTATGGTTCTTTATTATTATTATTATTATTATTACAGTGTTGTTATTATTTTTATTGTTATCATTACTATTTTATATTTTATTTTTAATTTTGTATTTTGTATTCTAAATTTTATTTACTATGGATTATTATTTGTATTATTATTATTATTATTATTATTATTATTATTACATTTTCGCCCCCGATGCCCCGATGTGGGTCAGTGACCTGTGCTCGGGTGGGCTAATCCCCGTAAAAAAAATTATGTATACAGTGTAGGTTAGGCCTACACCGCACATTGAATCTTGAACGTGACACTGAACCTAATTAATCAACAGTTTATCGCGACATTTATAATTGTTGAAGAGAAACTGGAGCCTCAATCACTTTTTTTTGCAACCGTTATACATTTAGATAATATATACAGGTATATTATTATTATCCATCCGTAAACTAACAAAGACTCATACATATTTACTTACAATACTGTTTCATAATTAAAGTGAAAAGTTGACATATATTTGTGCTACACTTGGTTTAAGGTTTATCTCTGGTCTATACAGTGAGAGGCGGACCATTGGCTTACTAACATCGATAAATTCTTCAGGCTATCTCCCCAGGTCCTCTCTGCTCTCCCTCACTCTTCTGTCTTGCCTCACTTTCTCTTTGTCTCGAGACAGAGTGCCCAGCATCTCCAGGAACTTACTTTGGCGTTTACATAAATCTCTTTAATTATCTTTGTAAATTGTCAGAGAAAAGAAACATTTGTCTCATGCTGGTGTAGTGGATCTGGCCCACCACACCTCTCTCACCCCACCTGGCCCACCACACCTCTCTCAACCCACCTGGCCCACCACATCTCTCCCACCCCACCTGGCTCTCCACCACACCTCTCTCACCCCACCTGGCCCAATTTCACACCTTTCTCACCCCATATCACCTGGCCCACCAGCACCTTTATCACCACTCCCACCTATTTCCACCCACACCTCTCTCTCTCAACCCACCTGGCCCACCACACTTCTCCCACCCCACCTGGCCCACCACCTGGTCCACCACATCTCCCTCACCCTATCAGTGATTTTGGCCAGGTGACGTCATCAGATGAAAGTTGTTGTTAGTTTAGATCTTGTTCAACGACCTCTTGTGTTACCGTCTCTGACTCGTGTATTATCATAGGGACCAATAGTACCTTTAGTCATCAACACCTTCTGTACACTCAGTAAACAAGGCTGAATGACTTAGGTGATAAAGATAATAATGTCAATAGATTCATTTGTACTGCTCGAAAAAACAAAAAACAAAACACTAAGAAAAATAAGTTGATTATAAGGTCATCAGTTTTATTTGTGTGTTTTATCTATTCATGTTTTGTTGTTTCTAAATTTTTTATTAATGATATTATTTTATATTTCTAAATGTTAAGTTTAAGATATTACGTATTTACCAAGACAGCTTCTACCACTGTGTTATAATTGTCAGTGTAAAGTTATTGGTAGTGATACAGAGGTGAAGAACACCTTAAATAGTGGATACATTAGTGGCGGACCAGCAACAGGTGAACATTATTACGCACTTGTTACCTCTTATGGTTTAGGAGTTTGACTCAACACCAATATTGTTGTAGTGAGTCTTATGTTATTATGAGGGACTCACCTTACGTCTCTCAGATTGGTTCTCGATATAATGTTAATTAATGGAGCATAAGTCGTCCGTGTCAATGAACGTAATAGAATAAAATATAAATACAGCTTCAAATAATATTCCCGAAAATGAAGAGACTGAACCTTAATCCTTCATAACATAATGAAGGACTCACAGAGGCAAATGCTTCCATCAGTCAGGTGGGTTTAGGTGTTACTGTAGTGTTATTGTCCACTATCATAATTTATTACTCATTTCTTAGTATTATTAGAAACTTGTGACGAAAAATGAGACCAAAATCTAAAAAACATTTTATCTTTTACTTATCAATACGTTATCATGTAATTAAATACCATTATGCGTATTGGTAAAAGTTTATCCTAAAATATTTGCTTTTGTCTCTAATATGAATTTTAAGGATTATTAACAACGGGAGAACCAATATGTGGTAACTCTAGAAGTAACAAACAACATATATGAAAAGTTTGTGTGACTGTAAATACCGTGAATATTTACCTTTAATATTTACCTGTTGAGAGAATGTGGATTAGTTAATTTATCTCTCTGTTGTGAGCATGTGTGAGTCTTGGTGTTGGTGGCTTTAAGAGCGGTCATAAAAAACTGGAAATGTCGAGTTTGATGACCATTGGCAGGACGGTTATGGCTGAATTATTTAACCATTGAGAAATTATATCGAAGGTGAAGACGCTGACGAACTGTAATAAATCATGATTAACAAAATCTCACAATCGAGTTTGGTGTCTGGCAATTAAATAACAGTTTAATATTTATAGAAAGAGTGAAGGTCGTGACTGTTGACGATATATCTTAGAAAAATGGCTGACTCAGGTGATGAAGAAAACAGGTGGGTTGGTTACTGCCAGGGAGAGAACTAATTAAATTTAGATGTAAAATTTTGTTAAATGTTCAAGTAAAAAAAAACAATAAGAAGATTTTTTCGTTAGGTTCTTCTCACAGCTGTCGACGCCTTATGCTTCTACACCAAATAAAAGATTGTGTCTCTAGCCGTGAGGTTTTCAGTAAAGAACTTTGTTGATAATAGTTTAAGATAAAATAGTGGTCATTAGGGGTAACAGGAAGGTTACTTATCGCTTCCTCGCATTAAACCTCCGCTAAAACTTTAACCATTAATGTTAAAGGTGGAGGCTGAGTGAGGCCACGAGGTAAACACTGATACTCCAGCCTCCAGCGATACTCAAGCCTCCAGTAATGCTCCAGCCTCCAGTGATACTCCAAGTGATACCCCAGCCTCCAGTGATACTCCAGGTGATACTCCAGCCTCCAGTGATACTCCAGGTGATATTCCAGCCTCCAGTGATACTCCAGGTGATATTCCAGCCTCCAGTGATACTCCAGGTGATATTCCAGCCTCCAGTGATACTCCAGGTGATACTCCAGCCTCCAGTGAGACCAGCAGCGCCTCCAGTGATACCCAGGTGATACTCCAGCCTACTCCAGGATTCCAGCCTCCAGAGGTACTCCCAGGTGATACCCAGCCTCCAGTGATACTCCAGGTTATACTCCAGCCCAGTGCAGTGATACTCCCAGGTGATAATTCGCCCAGTGATACTCCAGACCCAGTAATACTCCAGCCTGTGCACACTCAAGCCTCCAGTGATACTCCAGCCCAGTGTCACTCCAGCCTCCAGCCTCCAGTAATACCCAGCCCAGTAATACTCCTGCCTCCAGTGATACTCCAGCCTCCAATGATACTCCAGCGTCCAGAGATACTCCGGCGTCCAGTGATACTACCAACATCCAGTGATCCCCCAGCCTCCACTGATACTCCAGCCTCCAGTGATACTCCAGCCTCCAGTGATACTCCAGCCTCCAGTGATACTCCAGCCTCCAGTGATACTCCAGCGTCCAGTAATATCCCAGCCTCCAGTGAAACTCCCGCCTCCAGTAATACTCCAGCGTCCCAGAATGTTCCAGCCCCTCCAGTGATACCTGCACCTGTGCAATACTCCAGCCTCCAGTAATACTCCAGCCTCCAGTAATACTCCAGCTTCCAGTAATATTCCAGCCTCCAGTAATACTCCAGCCTCCAGTAATACTCCAGCCTCCAGTGATACTCCAGACTCCAGTAATACTCCAGCGTCCAACAGAAGTGCCTGGTGAACCTCTCTCTCTCTCTCTCTCTCTCTCTCTCTCTCTCTCTCTCTCTCTCTCTCTCTCTCTTGTACTTGACACGTGGTTAATAGTATGAACTACCAAATGTGGATAATTTAGACATAGTAATATTGATAACAGGAAGGACAACCATACGTGTTATCTCTCTGACGTCATCCTTATATTCCCAGACAGCTTGATAACCCAGCAGCAGCTTCTAGTGCATCGTAACATTTATGGCTAGAGTGAGATATAAATCCTTATGTCCAACTTTGTCACTGGAAATGTAAAATATAAATGACTGGTCTGAGGAAGTGAGTTGATGTAACAGTTCGAGATGACGTTGTTTTGGTCGTGAGCTTCGGAACAGCCACAGCTACTGAAGGGAAACTTTATACCACTTAACCAACTGTTGTGTTAGAGAGACGTACTGTAAGTTTCATCTATAATATTATGCTAAGACATGTTACAACTGTGATAAATATGTTTATACTCACACCTGCTTATAAGTTATTATAGCAATCATATTTATGTAAATAAAATCAATGAAGAATGAAGAATAAAGAAGAAGGAAGAAGGAAGGAGGACGAAGACGAGAGAGGAAGAACTAATAAATAGAAGAAGAAATAGCAGTTTAAGTGGAATACAAATATTAATTTCCCTTTCATTCTCGCTGAATAATCTTGCTTCCCTATGACACAGTTCACCTCCAGAGAGCCTCAGGAGCCAAACGAACCATAAATAAACTAAGAATCATAGACAATATATCACACTACCTAAGCCAATTCATCATTAACACTATCATTAAACACTTTACGTTCCTCAATACCTGTGGGTGTTTTGTACAGTAAAACCAACTACTACGGTTCTTTACAGTCTGAGATTAAATCTTACCTGTTAGACTAGTTTATATATCATTTTTGTACCTTTGAAGCTGAGGCTGTATATCTCCCCATTGTAGGTTATCTTCCAAACTACTTAACATACATTAGTCTTATTTCTTTTTAATAAATGAAAGGTTGAAGCTGATTGTATCTTCGTGATGGGGGAAAAGGGGAGGGGGAAGGGGGAAGGGGGGGTTGTGGGAGAGGTGAGGTGAAGTGAGGAAAGGGAGAGGAGCCGGAGTTGGTCAAAGGCACTGTTTTACCCGCCTTATTGGGTTTTCATGTCAAGGAGCACACACTGGCAGTGGCATCTTCATGATCCCGAGAAAGATGTTAGTGGCACCTCGTTTGACCTGGATGAAGCAGAAATGGCATCCTTCCTGACCTTGATGAGGCAGCCAGTGGCACTCCTCCTAACCTTTATGAGGCAGCCAATAGCACTCCTCCTAACCTTTATGAGGCAGCCAATAGCAATCCTTGTAACCTTTACGGGGCAGCCAATAGCACTCCTCCTAACCTTTATGAGGCAGCCAATAGCATTCCTCCTAACCTTTATGAGGCAGCCAATAGCAATCCTTGTAACCTTTATAAGACAGCCAATAGCACTCCTCGTAACCCTTATGAGGCAGCCAATAGCACCCACCCTTATGCTGATATCAAGAACCGTCTAATAATAAACTTCAGATCCTCGCGGATCAAATCTTACTGACATCTTATAGAAGTAAATCTTATAGCATAGTGAAAACTCTCATGACCCATACTGTAGTGTTCGTCTTATTTGTCTCGCTATCAAGAAGTTCAGTTTTCTGTTACGGTGGAGAGACGCCAGTAACTCACCGTGGGGAGTTTATGGAGTTTTACTTGTTGGAATGTTCACGTTAGGTATGACTCAAGCTTAGTTGTTTACCTTCTTTACTGTAGAGACCAACTATGGTATGAACAAAGGTGACAGCCATGATCTAACACTGGATGAAGCTGTATTACACAATAAGAATGATATTTTTCTCACTACATTAACGTGTGTTGACTTGTACCTGATGAGGTGAGTAAAGCAATGATAATGGCAAGAGGTGAAGGACCTATTTGTGTAATATTTTGATTTTGGCTCCATGGAGGGATAAAAAATAAACAATAAACAAAGTGATAAGAAATACAGTGTGTAGATGTGTATAGATTTAAATATTTGGATTTTCCTCACAAAGATATCAGCTATAAATACTTTACCATCTGTCTAAAGTCTAAAGCATACTGTCCAGGTATTTGGATTTCACAGAATGCATTTAAATATTTAGTCCACATAGAGCTAACAGACAAGCCGACACCATCAGAGCTGTGCAACAGACAACTTCTTCCATACCGCTACAGAAGCTTTATTGAACTGTACCGGATGTAAGTCTTGCCCGCGAGGGGGGGGGATCCTCAGATGGTTCATGAGATCATGATCAGGATGAGTGCCATTGGCTGCGTCATTCAGGTGAGAGTTGTGTCACTAATGTCTGCCTGAAGCTGGTAAACCAGTAATGAAGAAGGTGTTCCTTGTTCACAACGCATGGCTTTATAACAACACCACTGGGTCACAGGAACTCATTAAACAATATGGTGTAAAGTCGACATTATTTCACGGCGTTGTTCTAAGGTTAGAACTATTTGTATTAAAGACTTGTACTGCGGCGGACAGTGGCGACAGAAGTCCTGTTGGTTGAACTGAACAATATTGGGGATGAGGAACACCACTTATAGCCGTGACGACTTGTGCCTCAGGTGTGGCCTCAGCTGTGTTAAGAGATGGGTCGGCTACTGCAGGTCCCTGAGGCAGTGCAGGGACCAGCAGCTGCCTTATCTCGTCTTCATTTAACACAACTGATCTGATATAAAAAGAAAAAAGGTGTGACACGAGCGATGAGTTGTCTGACCTCTCGCGGGTAAAGGTCGGCTGTGTTGTTTAGTATATCTTGTTTGTGGCCTTAATGTTATACAATGACAAGTAAGGTTTTTAAAAACATCACGTTAACAAATTACTTACATTTTGTTTAAAAATTCGTACCGCTTCTGATTATGACGTCTAAATGATATAAAATCTTCCTTTTAAGAATGAGCATAAATCATGGTAATCGTGTAATCCACTGAAAATATCTTATGTAAACAAACCTGATCTTAAAATTATTATTGAATCAAAGATTCTGTTAGTTCTTCTTTTGTAGCGTAATGGAGCAAAGATGAACAAGAATCAGTCTGGCTGATCTAACCACACACAGCAACCCAGTCAGTCAGACCGTCAACAATGAAGTCAGTCGGCCAGACTGTCAAGCAATAAGTTAATTAGTTAGACTGCCAGTTAGGCTTTCACTTCGTCAGGTCACGAGTCAGTCGATGACTTAATCAGGAAAACGTGTGGCTACGTCAGCTAAGCTCTTATTGGTTCAATTATCGTTGCCAACATTTACCCGGCCACTGATTGGCTGATACTTTCACGTGTGGGAAAGAGAGTAAATAAACTTTAATTACGTTGTTTGTGTGTTTACAAGACTGTAAACAAGAGGTATATAAATGTTGTTGGCTGCGGGTCTGGGGGATACGTCCCGGCAATACCTTTACGGTGAGTCTCCCCCTGGTGGAAGCTCTTCTTATTTTACGGGGAACACAACTTATTTTATGGTTGTTCAATTACATAAATAAATTGACATCATTTCTCCGGCCACTGTCTAATGAAGAACTAAAGTCATATCCTTGAATCAGGATTAACTTTTAGATAGTCTTACCCGCTATGTGTAACAAGGGCCCCCGCCAGTGACTTAAACACGACATTTGTTTTTACACAGATGTCTTACTGATGAAATATCTTACTGATGAGACCAAAGCGTTTATTGATATTTATCTGGGATCCATTAATGTTGTTGTTGTCGTTGTTGCTATTGTTGTTATTATTATTTTTATTATTGTTGTTGTTGTTGTTGGTGATGTTGTCGTTGTTGTTATTGTTATTATTATTTTTATTGTTGTTGTTGTTGTTATTATTATATTTGTATTATTATTGTTGTTGTTGTCCTTGAGGGCCTCCTACACTTAATCTCTGATGATTATTGATACATAAACCTTGGTGTAAGAGTTTGATAGATCAAAAGTCACAGAGTGTAATTAACTCAATAACTTGATACGCGTATTGAAAATTAACAGACATTAATGTTATATTTTCTGATCTTTGGGCATAAATCTGTTTTCTATTGTAACTATAAATTTTAATGAAACATTAACTTCTCTGGACACAAAACAAATGTATTTAAAAAAGGAATATTTTCATGGAATCGTTTAACATAGACAGAAGTATTGTGGACATGATACACTTATATTTTACTCAGTTTATGGTCGACTTCATGTGTATATATTGTACGGAAATGAAAACATCAGGTGTTAAGTAATTGTATTGTACCAGCGAACCTGATCTGTAGTGGTGCTTGTTTCATCTATCTTATTTTATTATTTTATATTTATGTTGTTGCTGTATTTTACACCTGTAAAAAGTTGACGCCACATAAAATACTTGACGTGTAGTTAATTGCAGATATAATTGAAACATTACATCTATGTCTTTTGTAACACCTGACAGATCATGATAATAATATATTAATATTTAAATTTTCACTATAAACCAACGTATGAGGAAAACATATATGAATTAATATATATTTCAGTGTTCAGAATCATGTTGTATTGTGAGCAGTTATACATGTAACTGTTACCTGTGTGTGTGTGAGTGTGTGTGTGTTTGTGCGTGCGTGCGAAAGTGGGTTTAACATTTTAAAAGGTTACATGTGAAGTATATAACATTGCGTCCCTGATTTAAACTTTTCTTGACCAGGATATTTTTCTGTTATAAATATATATAACAATATATAGTTACACCGTGATCATAGTCAGACAAAGGACTCTAGTACGGCAGCCTGCAGCAGTGTGTTGCACCATGGGATAAAAATAACAACCACGCGGGTGTCATTAGCTCCCTGGGTCAAGCCTGTGGTGTACACAGTCGCACTATAACACAAAGACAATACTAACAGCTGAACTTTGTAACATATTTGTATATTCTCAAACTAAAAGTATTGCAGCGGTTTTTTGAGGTAGACAGCCAATTCTGCACTAAGTTGTAAACATCAAAATGACGGCGGCAGAGTTACCATGCTAATGAACCCATAGGCTCAGAAAATAAGAACTACAGAAATAAGAACTGTAATGTGTCTAAGTTGATACCAATAAAGTTGTCGCTCGTTGACTAACTTCTAATTAAGTCTACAACACCGGTTTATCGATGGTTGAATTATATGCTAACAAACTTATGTGTGAAAAAGAAAACCATAAATGAGGTACCAAGAGCGATACAGTTCTATTTCAGGTTCATTACTGGCACAAAATTAAGTTTCACCAATATTGGTCTAACGATGGCCGAGTTATCATAGTAATATGTGCCATCACCTAAGGAATAACACAGTAAGCTAAGAATAAAATAACAATATCATTAACAAACATAAGAATACACATACTCTTTCTTCACTATATACAAGAATAAATGAATTAAAACATTGATACGTTATAGAGGACTAAAGCGTCGTACTTGAGTGACAATTAATTATTTGTGAAAAATATATTAATAGTCTTAAAGCATTGTTGGATGTATGTATAGTGAGGGTCTTACTAACACACACACACACACACACACACGCACACACACACACACACACACACACACACACACACACACACACACACACACACACACACCAAGTGTCTTCTTTAACCTACAATCTAAGTTTTACGTAATAGCAGTTCGATTTCTTATAAGGATAGTCATAACCGCGGGTTTTGACTCGCACTTCTGTAAGGCTCTTGGTAATAGACCCGGCCTTAGAGAGCTCATGTTGTGATCTTCCTCTTTGGCTGTGATCAAGTCCAGGTGATCTTCCTCTGTGGTTGTGATCAAGTCTGGGAGATCTTCTTTGGCTGTGATCAAGTCTGTGTGATCTTCCTCTTTCGCTGTGATCAAGTCCGGTTGATCATCTTTCGCTGTGATTAAGTTCGGGTGATCTTCTTTCGCTGTGATCAAGTTTGGGTGATCTTGCTGTGTGGCTGTGATCAAGTCTATGTGATCTTCCTCTTTCGCTGTGATCAAGTTTGGGTGATCTTCCTCTTGTTTTTGTTTATTTATAATTATATTTCGATCAGTTTCACACATTTTGTTACCCAAGAATATAATACAACTCTCACTGACTGGACTACACACGCACACACAACCTTCTGGACGCGATGGAGTTAAAATTTGTCTATCTGTAAATATACAAACCGATGTATATTTAGTATTATAAGGTTATTTCATATTAAAAATAATACACTATTAATACACACAGATTAAAATGTGTGTTTCTGTATTTATATTAAAGTTACTCACACTGAAGGGCCACGCTCAGTCTTGCTTCTTATATTATGTCGTCAAAGGAAAATTAACTATTCACATATTACCTGTAGTTTTTAGTGTTGTATTTCCTTATTCGGCTTAAAAACATGAACACACGTAAAGAGTAATGTTTCCAGCCTTGAATATTTTCTCTGGTTGCTATGTGCACAGTCACGGACAAAAGTTGGCTCCCAGGGATGAAATTGAGTCACGGGAATGATTCTCCTACCTGACTTACCCTGACTGTCATCTGGTGTGGGTGTGTTATTCTCTTTCATTTGGGGTCAATACTCCTTCAGTTTGGGAGGGAGCGAACTTTTGACCACCAACTGTCCCGTACTTTAGCTTGCTGTAAATGAAATTAACATACATGTTAAATAAATATGAATGGCAGTAAAATAAAAAGACAAACGTTTATGTAATATCTAACCTTCAATGTATTTGATAACAATATAAACCAAAACAAATGAAATGAAAGGTCTGATTTTGACAAACCAGTGTTTGATGTTCTTACCACGGACGGTATAATTCTACGGTCTCTACCACCCACATTTGATTTACTCAGTATCTAAATTGATTGAATTGAATTGAATTGAAACAGATTATTTAGCCAGAAAAACACAGATACAGAGTGGATAATAATAACAATACTAACATGGCTCAGCCAGTTGAAAACCTGAGCTCTCTTTTGGGCACCTGATATATACTATACATTTATCTCAAGGAAGTATTTTGTAACATTTAGTATCATCTGGAATAGTACAATTCCTCATGGTGATCTGGGATGCTCTCTGCAAGATTTTTGCCAACATTAATAAAATATTCATTGAAGTGGTTGGCAATGGAGGATGGTTCCGTTACAACTGAATCATTTATCATAAAAGCTGAGTGGGGGGCCGAAGGCTGAGTGTTCCTTTTCTGAATAGAATTTATTACATTCCAGGTTTTCTTACTGTCGCCTGATGCTGACTGGAGCTTATTTGTATAATAGTTACGTCTGGCGTTTCTAACTGCTTGAGTTACTCAATTTCTGATACTTCGGTAAGCATCACCGAAAGTTAAGGGTCTTTTGTGAATTTCCTTTGGAGTTTGTGTTTTTCCTTTATCATTATCTTAATTTCGCTTGTGATATAGAGTTTGGAAATGGATACAGTTCTCACTGACTTAGTCTTGAGCGGGAAACATTTATCAAAGCAAGCATTGAAGATGCAAGAGAAGTTGCAGCTGTTCACGTTACGGTTGTCGGAGGCATAGACAAGATCCCAGTTAGCATTCATTAAGTTGTTTTCAAAAAGGAGCATGTTGTCGGTGCAGTAGTAGTGTCTGTATTGGATTGAGACTCTACTAGACCTTTCAGATCTTGTGGCTGTTTTATACATGGCAAAAACTGGGAAGTGATCTGAGATATTATTATAAATAATTCCACTTGCAACATTGTTAGGGGTGTTGTTCGTCCAGATATGATCTATCACAGTGGCAGAGGTGGCAGTTACTCTAGTAGGTTTGGTTATAGTGTTGAAGAAGAGTTTAGAATGGCAGGTAGCAAGAAGGTCTAATACTGAGGTGTCGATTTCTGATTTTAATAGATCAAGGTTGAAATCTCCTGTAATGTAGCAATGTTTTCTCTCTGAACTTATGATAGAGATAAGCTCCGAAAATTTATCAAGAAAATTCCTTACAATAGTGTGGGGTCTTCTGTAGATTACTCCTACTAGGATATTACGTGTGGCGTTACGTAATTCAATGAAAACACTCTCCATGTACTCCTCCTGAACATTTAAATCAAGACAAACGTTTATATAATATCTATCCTTCAATATATTTGGTATAAATATAAGCCAAAACAAATGAAATGAAAGGTCCGATTTTGACGAACGAGTGTTTGATGTTTTACCCCCCCCCCGGACGGTATAAGTCTACGGTGTCTACCACCCAGATTTGACTTAGTCTGTATCTTGATTTACTCTATATCTAAATTAATATATTGTATGTTACCATGATTTATAAACTCCTTGACTTTATCCTACAGTAGTGTGGTCATTCCCCCCTCCCCGAAAAAAATAATAAATCAGTTAAATATTTATGTAATATTCTTTTAAATATCACTTACAATATACAGAAAAAGTTACCTTAAAAACGAGTAAGATCGGAGCATAGACCGGCGGCGTAGATGTGGCACTGTTCACTGACGGGTTAACATGTTTGTCATTAATAAAGTATTCATGAATATAGTTATTGGCCCTTAAAACCAGAGAAAGGTTTATATGACAAGATGCTGTAGATGGTGTCATGGTCGCCTACTACAGTTATATGACAAGATGCTGTAGATGGTGTCATGGTCGTCTACTACAGTTATATGATAAGATGCTGTAGATGGTGTCATGGTCGCCTACTACAGTTATATGACAAGATGCTGTAGATGGTGTCATGGTCGTCTACTACAGTTACATGACAAGATGCTGTAGATGGTGTCATGATCATCTACTACAGGGGGCGCCGGTGGGTAGAGCGGTACCGCTCTTGCCTCGCAAGCGAGATGTCACGGGTTCGATTCCCGGGCCGGTGGAAAGTTGTTCGGACACACTTCCCAACCTCCCTTGGTCCCTGCTCACCTAGCAGCATAGTCGGTACCTGCTGTAAATCGAAAGCTGCGAATTCCTATTCAGGGAAAGTTGTTGGAGCTTCCAATAACTTGCTTAGACATAAGCCATTAACTATTCAGGCTTCTACGCCCTTGACTCTTCAGGCTTCTACGCCCTTAACTCATGAGACATAAAGGCAAGCATGAACTTAGCATGCTTCCCTGTTGGGCGCTGTAAACGCCTCTGCGCTTCACCTTACACAAGGATGTAGGGGGTGCCCAATTCCATAAAAGAAAAGAAAATGTTGTGTAAGACGCGAGGAGGGTGAAGACTCTCATGGTGTGGGAGGAAGAGCCTCAGTATTAGCCGCTCTTACCTCTCGATGATCACCTGGGGAGAATTTATCAACTCCTTCTTGTTGATTATTTTCATCACGACACACACGCACACACAGTACGTGTGTACAAATGTGGACAAAAAGAATTCGACAGGGAGTGAATGTAAGCTCGGCCTGCCTCATAAATAAAGAAAATCGCAGACTTTTAATCGTCAACTCCCCCTCCCCTCTCCCTCGCCCCCCTCCCCCCTTCCTTCCTGCCTGACTGCTGAATTCCTTTTGTCCACAACTGTGCATAGTGTACGTAAGCTTATTCATGTGCACGATTGTTAATGTTTTTATCTTAATGTTTATTTCTTGTATAAATATGTATAAATGTGTAATAATGTATATTCAAACATTTTACACAACCGGCTACTCTGAATTTACAAGGAGAAAGAGAAGCTGTAAATCCTCCTCTGACACTTAGCATATTAATGAGACGCAGCAGGAGTGACGGTAGCCACACACCACCACCTACCATTACTCCAAGTCTGTGTGGAAAGTTACAAAGAGAATGTTTCATTAACTATCTAATTCTTTATTCATATATCCTGTAGCGTGAGAATAAGATATCATTAACAAGGCGTTTATGGTTTATTTTCACTTGGTTTTAAAGGTACATTTGTGTGTGTGTGTGTGTGTGTGTGTGTGTGTGTGTGTGTGTGTGCGTGTGTGTGTGTGTGTGTGTGCGTGCGTGCGTGCGTCTTCGTAATATCGTTTAGTGGTGCAATATTTTTAAGAGATACATCACGTTTTATGTCCCTCTGGCAAAAAACTATACCGCCACTACACCTTCAACAACTTCAGGCAATAACAAATTTTAAAAATTCACTAAAACAATTAAAACAAAATACGATTGAAAGGACAATTGTCAGTTATACCAAGTCTCTCTTTACTTCATTAAGTCCTATTATATTCCTAACTACCTGACTCTTCATATGGTTATATCTCACCTGGTATGTGGAGTAGTGTGTACAGTTCTATGTTCCTGGTGATAAGTGTGGGGGAATATTGCCTCTCCGTTTGTTTGTCTGTCAGTAATTCGATCTGTCAACCCATCTGTCTGTCCCTCCGTCAATCTATCTGTCAATCCATCTGGCAGTCTGTCTACTCATCAGTCGTACATTTACACGATTGCACTGTTGGTTGGTTATAAGGAGACAAAGGTAAACATTCAAAAGGGTTTGTGTGGCTTCTTTGGCTGGAACTGGAAGTGAAGTCATATCAAACTACACTTTATGTGAGACGCACCACAGGGACTCCGGCTCACCGCACACACCGGCTGGAACTACAACATACATATCAAGATTGGTTTATGGAATGCAAAGCAACAAGCTAGAAAGCAAAATTACCCTAAATATTTTTGTTTAAGAATTATATGTGAATATACGCAAGAAAATGGAGAGTATTTATTCTGAAAGACAAAATAGAATATGCAGAGAGAGAGAGAGAGAGAGAGAGAGAGAGAGAGAGAGAGAGAGAGAGAGAGAGAGCAGTTGTTGTAAATGTTTGATAAAAAGGATCTAGAATATCCTGATCAAAAGACGTAAAATGATATGCAATAAAACGATGGTCTTTTATATAAAGAATAATCGGGACATAAAGGAACATTTAAACGTTCTCCACTGATGGTCCACCCTCTTAGGGTCCAAATTGGGTGAGTGTGTAAAATAGTTACACGTATAAACATATTATTGACACCCGTGTATAATATATTAATATTTCTGTGTTGTCATAATGATCAAGGGCATTATTTACATGTGTATTAGGAATGACATTCTTCCATGAGAACTTCAATAACCTACCATCTTCATCTGGAGTGTGTGTGTAATAATAATAATAATAATAATAATAATAATAATAATAATAATAATAATAATAATAATAATAATAATAATAATAATAATAATGATGATAATAATAATAATAATAATAATAATAATAATAATAATAATAATAATAATAATAATAATAATAATAATAATAATAATAATAATAATAATAATTAACGGTTTATTGAAAGATCATGGCAGCCGGAAGGCTGAAAATATACAATTACATAATCGGGGAATGGGTCTCTTGATTTACAAATGATATACAAGTAACATAAGTGACTCGGCCTGGCTGCTCAAACTGGGAGCGCCTTCAGGGCACGTCTTGTCTCGTTGGTGGTTGACAAATGTGTGTGTGTGAGTGGCAGTGGTGGTTGTTGTGGGGGTGGTGTGGTGGTGGTGGTTGGTTGTGGGGGTGGTGGTGTAGGCGATAGTGGTGGTGGTGGTGGTGTAGGTGGTTTAGGTGATAGTTGTGGTGGTGTAGGTGGTTTAGGTGATAGTGGTGGTGGTGGTGTAGGTGGTGTAATAAGATAAGAACATAAGGAAACTAGCAACGGTAGGACTCCACCCTTCGGGAGGCTCCACATTGTCTCACTGTTCAGTCCCCAAAACTTCTTCCATCAATAGTTCATTAACGGTGTATGTAAGTTCCACCATGTTTTTCACTACAACGGTACAGCAAAGTATATTTTGTTAGCATTAAACTGTTATTATTTTATTGTCTAATCATCACTACATATAACACCACCCATCATCACCACATATAACACCATCCATCATCACTACATATAACACCATCCATCATCACTACATATAACATCATCCATCATCACTACAGATAACACCATCCATCATCACTACATACAACACCACCAATCATCACTACATATAACATCATCCATCATCACTACATATAACACCATCCATCATCACTACAGATCGGTAAAGTAGTTTCCGAGATTCTCGTGCGGACACACACACAAACAGACAGACTTCTTTGTTTTATATAGATAGATGAGGAGTCTGCAATCGGCCGGTTGGCCTGTGCATGGCAGCTCCTTTAGAGAGTTACACCCACTCTATATCATCCATGAATCTATCCAGCTTCCTTTTAAAACTTTCCAGCGTTCCAGCACTCACTACATAGTTTCTAAGCTTGTTCCACTCGTCTACCACCCTATTTGTGAACCAGTTCCTTCCTATCTCCCTCCTAAACCTAAACTTATCCAACTTAAATCCGTTGGTACGAGTCCTATCCTGGTCGGATATTATAAGAACTTTACTATATCTCCTCTATTGATTCCTTTCACCCACTTAAATACTTCTATCTCGTCGTGTCATTAAGGAACAACACCAAGAGTGAAACATTTACCTCAACAGTGTCACAGGCATGTAACCGCTAATTAAGTCAAGCGTCCGGCGGCCATGTGAGTAATGAGAAATTTATCAAATAAAGTCTGAAACAGGAAAGGGAGTTTATGATCCGGCATCTCTCTCTCTCTCTCTCTCTCTCGCTCGCTTCAGAATAGATGTACAGATGTTGCGTGAAAGTGACCATATAACCTATGTATGTGTGTGTGTGTGTCCCTTGATGTTAGCCTTCCAGGTTTACTTCAGACAGAGATATATACACACGTTATATAAGACTGGGGCTTAAAAACAGAATTAATACAAATTGTTTCTGTATAATTCAACTCCGATGTACAATACAATCATTCATACGGTTTTAGTTTTTAACTACAAACCAATTGACAATAACACGAGTAGTTGCAACTGTGGCGATAAATCTATGTGAATGAACCAAATCTCCGGTAATTAAGTAATGACATAGTGTAATAACCTTGTGGTATGGTGTCTTCAATTAACAGTGTCCTTCCCTAAAGCTAAAGATGCTTGATGAGGCTGTGAGTAAATGATGAGTAAAAAACTACAGAATATCATAAACCTGTAAAGTTATCTGTAACTTTCCTCAAAATATTGTAACTTTGGACCATGTTTACCTTTCATGTCATCCATACACAAAACTAACTTTTATGTAACTTTTGTGGAATTTATGTGTAACTTCAGATAACTTTTGTAACGCCTCGAGTTTATATCAAACATTTTTAAACGTTATTTTCACTACAAAACATTATCGTGTATATCATTGGGCTCCCAAGAACTCCTAAACACCTGTGGATAAATATTATATAATCCAGGTCTGAAATCGTCGCTTAAGTGATGATGATGATGATGATGATGATGATAACCGAGTGTATATTACTTATCCTTCTCGCCACTTGTCACCCTAGTAGCCAGTTGGGAGGTCAGTCAGGTTTCTATTGCGCATTATTGGCAAGACCTGGGCATACATTGGCTGTTATTTGCACCTGAACATGTGTCAGCGTTTGTCAAGTTTGGTTTGAATGGAGTTCATGATTGGTGCTGTCACGACATACTTATTCTTTACCTGATCTAATCTGGTCACTCCTCCAATAAGCCTGGGTAACTCTCGTCTCAGTAGCTTGTAGGTGAGATCCTGTTTTAGTTGTGACCAGACCTCCGACGCAGTTGTTACAATGGGGTTTAAAATGATATAAATATAATTGTTTTCCATTTTACGATTTAAGGATAGGATACAGCCTACATTACTTACTTTACCATTATATTTACTAAGTCTATTGAGTTCAAGTTGTTGTATATTATTCTCATTACAGATTACTCCAACGTATTCATTTTTTTTACTTTATTCAGCTTATTATCTTTATATAGATGTTGTCTTCTTCTTAATATCTACTTGCGTTCATAACTTCTGTCTTTATTTTGTTGATTGTCAAACCTTTTTCATTAAGTACAATGTTTCATCTCTCCATGACAGCTGGCAGGTCTCTCACTCTCAGCGACAACTGCTACTTCCTCAGTGTAAGGGGTGACCGTATTCAACCCTGCCTGGCCCCTGTCTCTACTTCACACCGCTCGCTCACTATTTCTCTGTTCAATACTCAACTCACACTGATGATACAGGCTTTGTATCACACTCATTAACTTTGGCTCTATATCATATTCCTAATGTTCCAAAGCTCTCCAGAAGTTGTTGATATTGATTTTTTCGTATCCCTTTCCCAACTCTTCTCCGGGATAATGTTAAGGTAAACATAGGTCCGAGGTGTTCCTACTGGTGCCATGATGACAATTCCCCAACACCTTTCCTCAACTCGTGTCCATAATCTTGTCTCGGTGTCATTTACTTTCCCCGCAAGTAACAACAGAAAGATTCCTTGATGTTACGACTGTCTGGTCTAACTCCCTTCTTAAATATTGGGCAGTCAGTTGCTCTCTGCCAGTCTAGTGGGACCTTCTCTCGCTTCCAAACAATATCAAATATTCGCCTCAGCCATGTGGTACATCCGCACCTGCTGCCACTAACTATTTCTTCTTGTTCTTCGTCGTCTCCTGGTGCTTCGTCCTACTCTTCGTTTGTGTCCACATGTTCTTCCTCTATATCAATATTTTCACGTCCTTCACCACGTTTATGTTCCAAGTTATTTTTTTCCATCTTTGCACTTTGTCCTCAGGTTCAACCAAGATATTGTTGCCCTCGTTGTCCCACACTGCAAATGATATACCGGGGAAAATCTATTGTCACTTCCAGTGTCTCTTGAATAAAATACTCCTGGTCATACAGCGAATTTTGTTGTACACTAATGGCGATAAACTAACAAATATATTACACTTAACATGGCTAATGCAAGCTATATATGGATAGTGGTCAGTAAACAGGGCGACACAAGCTGCAGGTAATATCCGTTTACATTAAATACTTACGATATCCTGACAAATTATAATCATGAAGTAATATTATTCATCAAAATGAAAGTTATTCTTACATCATTTTTCTCACTAATTGGAACTCATATTTCAATATATTTTATATTGAAATTTCTTGGACGTAATGTCCTGTGGGCTGCAGTTAATTACTATAATGATGAGTCTGACAAACTGTACTTCCGTCACGGGCAGTCGAGTGGGCGGTGCAAATTAATTAATTTAGTTTTTGATAATTTATAGAATTTGTAACCCAACTGAATATAATACACAAAGTTACAAACATTTATTTAGCGCCAGCATCAAGTATTAAACTTATCGTGTAGAGTCTTGACCACTGAGAGTATAACCTGTTGTGTGTGTATCAAGATCTCTGATTGGCTGGGACTCCAACACAGGTAAAAGCAATTAAAAGGTAAACAGGGTCGTCAGCATGTTTGTCTGGCAATCCTATCGGTTGCTTCTATGTACTCACTGGGCGTAAGCAGATTGGTTACTGAGCAAGCACAGGTTTAACCTATCGGAACAAACCTTTCGGTCATTACGAGAGACGCAGTTAAATTCAGATCATGATTAAAGCGGATTTCCTTCAATCGTTATTGATCTCGAATTCATGTAAAAATAATTAATAGATATAATATAATTAACAGTTTATTGAAACACTATGAGTTTAAGAATCAATAATTATCACGTAATAAATTATATGTAGTAGCAGATGTGTCTTCACTCCTTCAACTTTACCCTGCTAGTCATCGCTCCTTAACACGCTACATACCCGTCCTTGTGTCCACTGTTACCCCAGGAATTATAAATCCCGGTTCTGGATGACAATTTTCCGTGATTGAAGAAGAGGGTGGGAGAGAGAAGGAAGTGTGCTGGTGACAGAACAGACAACACGAGAGAAACACCAGTATAATGGGACAGGCTCCCCAGGCTCACCAGCAGTGGGTTAGACTAAGCAGCCTTTGTTGTGGTGTTCGGGACGGGAGAAAGCCGCCAGACGAGTAAATGGAAATGTTTGCTGACGACGACCACTGCAGATATGAAGGGAGGAATAAGGCGGAACTCTTGATATTAAATTCCTGGATAAATCTTCCTTGTAAGTGATGGCAGCAATATGACGCCTCCCCTTTCGTTAATTATAAAAACTAACTACATATGTTTGCACATTTAAACATAAATTGAATTTTAGTCGCAGGGAAAGATGACTTCGTATATACATGGACACAGGATGGGGCCAGCAGTGCAGTGTATTAGTCAGAACACTAAGACCAACACGTTACCACACTATATAAAACATATCGGTCCTGAATATCTAAAAGTAGTTATTTAATATAGAAAAATAAACATATCTTGTACTGGGAGTCTTTCCTTAGATCTTGAAGTACATTAATTACTACGGTATAACAACAACTACAACAGTAAATATAAACTTATCGTAAATAAACGTAAAATTCAACTAAAACCACGAGAATAGGATTAGTGTCTCATGACTCTAATAGAACATAACAACAGGTACACAATATATCACCAACACGTACACACTACACATGTCTAGTCTGGTGGTGTAGTAATGTGTGTCTTTAAGCAGAGACAGAATACCAACAATACAATTATCTTGTGTTATGAGATAATGAGAACTAAATATACCTTAAGACTTCCATGACTTTCTTTTCAGTGTTGATTAATTATTTTCCATGACAGGATCTTATTTCAGTATTTTCTTAGGTTGTTTGAACGTTAATGACAAAATCCCAAAGTTTGTGTAATATATAACGCAGTGTTGTGGTGCTGGTCATTCTTAGACTCCTCTTATCACTGCTGTAAACTTGTCATCTCTCCTTCACGAATATTATGGTTCTTACTGATTAAAATTGTGTACTCGGAGGTGTACACTTGTACAGTTGTCTAAGAGTTCCTTTATCCCGTGTGGTGAGGTTATTTATGTAGATAACAGTAATAATAATAATAATAATAATAATAATAATAATAGTAATAATAATAATGATGATGATGATGATGAAGATTGATGATTGATGATTGATGATGATGATGATGATGATGATGATGATTAAAACCTTGTTTCCTAACCATTTAAATTATAATACGTAAACTAAATCAACTTCATTAACATTATTTACCTGACAAATAAGTAAATTGACATATAAACATTTCACTTCATTAACATATTCAATTAACAACAATAAAAATATCCAATAAATTACATTATTCCCAGATGTAAATTAGTTTACTTATTAATCCATTTGTGCATAATAACTACATGTTATTATGATATAAACAGATAAACATCACAAAGAGAGATATAATGCTTCACTTATCAGGTTTTGTGTGAGAGTTACCGAGATGTAATAGAGCACAGGATACAGCCGATGGAAGTATGGGGCATGGTACAGTGCTCAGGGCCAGGCGTCATGGTACAGTGCTCAGGGCCAGGCGTCACGGTACAGTGCTCAGGGCCAGGCGTCATGGTACGGTGCTCAGGGCCAGGCGTCATGGTACAGTACTCAGGGCCAGGCGTCAT
>NW_024718253.1:0-11259 GCF_018991925.1 Homarus americanus
TCGGTGGCTGAAAGGGTGGGAGGAAGAGGAAAATCTGGTAGATCGGCAATATATCAGGCGTCCCTAGAAAGACAACTCCAGCTCAAGATCAAATGATACGTCAAGCTGCAGATCAAAACCCATTTACGAATGCAGTTGTCATACAACAAGACATTCAACTTAATGTGACACCAAGGACTGTACGAAAGAGGCTCGATGAAGCTGGAATATATCACCGAACACCAGCAACAAAGGAACAGCTAACAGAGAGACACCGTCAAAATCAGCTAAGATTTGCCCCAGAGCATGAGAATGAAGGACTTGACTTTTGAGGGCGTGCCATCTAGTCCTAAGAAAAAACCTTCTACTCTAGCTCCCATGGTAAACTACACTGTTGGAGGAAAGACAACACAAGGTGCTGAAGCTTTTAATGTTAAAATTACTTTTCACTGTCCCTAAACTTACTCTTAAATAATAGAGTTAATACATATGTGTATATAACTTTAATGAATTATTACACACTCCACATATGAATAATTATAATGCACGTTATTTCCAAATCAGGTAAGCCCGAGAAACTATCTTCGAGGTGGCGAAAAGCGGTGACGTAACCACCAACAAGTGGGGCTGGTTATACCTCTACGGTGTTGGAGAGCTGATAGAAATAGAAGGCAGGTTTACAGCAGAGAAGTATGAAGAGATCTTGGAGGAAGTAATGCTGCCATCTGTTAGAACATATTATGCTCTTCCCTATCTAGAGCGAGTCCTCATCATGCACGACAACTGTCCAATACACACAGCCAGGGTAGTAACTCCCTGATTTCAAGATCAAAGAAATATGGATCTTCTCGTCTGGCCAAGTAAATATTGCGATCTGAACCCAATTGAAAATGTTTTGTGAACATCGTCAATGTGTGGGAGCCAGAGCAAGAGCGTACCTCTCGCCATATGCAAAGAGAATGGGAGGTGTTCTGAAGGAAACTTGAACTTATTTACAGGCATGTGGCATCAGTTCCCGAACGACTGCAAGAGGTAATTGCCAGCAATGGAGGATGGACGGGTCAATATTATGGTTACTTTGGTAAATTTGGTTGTATTTGTTATATATGGCTGTATTTTGGACGGGTTAGGTGAGCCAAATAGGTGGGTTGTATTAAAATTGTTGTATAAATTCATTTATGCATGGTATAATTGGTTTTTGTTGGACGGGTTAAATATAAGAGACAAGTATTTGAATTTTTTATTATAACCTCCATTTATTTAGTCCCTTGAAATAATAATTAACATCAAAGCACAAATCGTATATATTAACACCACTTGGGTAAATAAACAACCTAAGAGTCGTTATCAAATTCTCCACAAACTTATCATACCATATAATATTATAAACAACAGCAATAATGACTTTTTATAATAAAAAAAAATTTGAGATACCTCATGAATAAGATTTTTAGGAATCAGAGGCGAAATTAAGGCATTCATTAAATAAATATTTTGACAACTGGTTTCATCCAAACGCTGCCCACACTAGAGTTCGAGACTGGTACATTCTTATGGATTTGAAACGTGCCCTGTTTACAACTGAGAGAGAGAGTTCAATTCAATTTCAATTTCAATTGTATATTCCTTGATAGAGGAAGCGGGATCCTAGTGCTGTCACTCGGTACCCCTGTACAATAACACCAGAAGTATCTGGCAAGTGTGAAAAGTATATACAGTGTAAATATTATAAAGGGGCTTACTAAAGCCTAAGGAAGGAAGGATATTCCTTTAACACATAATCAATATTATTTACAAAATATCTGGCCAGTATTGGGAGGATCATCGTGTCTCCGTCAGGGGGTCGTGGAGTGGTGGTCCAGCAGGCGTCACGGAAGCGTTGTGTGTGGGGACATCTTAGGAGGTAGTGAATAAGGGTGCGGCTGTCGGGTCTTCTGCATAACGCACAAGAGCGTTGCTCAGGGGATACCAATCTCCCAAGCAAAGTCATACCCAATGATGATACGGGCAGCAATCACGTCCCCCTTCCGCGACCCTTTCCCGTAGACGTACGAGAAGTCGGGAAGTTTACGGAGGACATCGTACCATGTGGGCGGGGAGTCCAGGGGGATGGCTGCTTCCCGAGCTTCTCTCTGTTTGCGGCGGATTTGGGTCCTAATCTGTAAGAGTGTTCGAGGAACAACGTAGTCAGGTGTGGCCTTGTTGCAGCCAGTCTTGGCAAGGTCATCTGCTGCCTCATTCCCCAAGATACCGACATGACTAGGTATCCATAGGAATGTCACAGGACGGCCTTCATCCTGAAGTGTGGATGTTAACCCTCGTATTCGGAGGATGAGGTCCTTATTTTCCCCAGGTCCAAATGCGATCCCGTCGAGAGCAGACCTGGAATCGCAGCAGACAAGCAAGGGGCAGAAACCATCTGCTTCTTCCTCAGCGAGAAGGGCAGCAAGGAGGGCTATTAGTTCAGCCTGAGTGGAGGATGCCCCGTCAGAAACTCTGAGAGACAGTTTGATAGGCTCAGGGGCATGAGGACGGGAGATGTAGACACCAGCCCCGGCCCTACCTGTAGCAGGGTCAACAGAACCATCAGTGTAGAGGACGACCCTACCTGGGGACCAGTGAGCGATCCTGGAGAGGTGGTATTTGCAGAGAATAACAGGGTTCACCTGGGATTTCGGGAGCGGTCCACCGAGGGCAATCACTTCAGGTTGAAAATCCAGCCAGGGAGAAGGAGACGAACCAACAGCAGGGGTGACAACAATATCAGGCAGGAGGTCGTGTTCCTGAAGGGCTCGGATGAGTGACCCTCGCCACTGTCTTCTAGATGGAGGTCGGTCTCCAACAGCAGTAGTCAAGTTGGTTTGGACATAGTTGCCCCTAGGATCCCGTAGAATGGAAACGGCAGTTTTTAGGTAAAACTCCTGGACACGATCCTGTAAGGGGGAAAGACCAAGTTCGTTATATAGAGAAGTAGAGCGTGTCCACTGAGGAGCCCCAAGGATGATACGAGCAGCTTTCCTCTGGATAACTTCGAGACGGTTGACAGCAGTCCGACTAATGTTGACGAGGGCAGGGGCGGCGTAGTCGACACAGGAACGGACAAAGGACTTGTACATGGTGAGAAGTACAGGGATGGTGGCACCAAGGGAACCCCTGCACATGGTAGAGAGGGGAGCGAGACGCCGAAAGCATATGTCTCGAAGATAGCGGACTTCAGGATTTGACAACGTGTGCGAGTTACATACACACCCAGGTATTTTGTCTCATTAACCCAGCCCAAGGGCGTTCCTGATAAGAGAAGGGGTGGAGGTACAACACGACCGTGCCACATGGCTTTTGTTTTCGCAGTTGAAAGAAGGAAACCAAGTGAATCACACTCTCTGGAAACCAGATCAAGGGCTTCCTGCATGCTGAGGTAGTCAGGGGCTTGGAGGAGGACATCGTCGGCATATCCTGAGTGGACAACTTCTGTCGGCCACGGGAGTGATGCAATGGAGTGCATGAGAGTGTTAAACAAGGTGGGACTCAGGACTCCACCTTGAGGGGTGCCGAGGTTCATTTCTTGAACAGGAGACATAGAGCCTTCAACGCGAACCCGGGCCTGACGTCCAGTGAGGTAAGAGGCGATCCATTGTAGAAGTCTCCCTTTAACCCCTAACCGCGCAAGTTCAGCTAAAATGAGGGCAGGCTGAGCCGTATCAAAGGCTCCCTTGATATCAAGGAAGACGGAGATGCGGGCAGTCTGATTGCAATAAAAGGAAGCAATGGAGTGTGCTGTGCTGCGATGTTGAATGAAACCATTGAGGGAGTTGTGGAAGCCGCCTATGGTGTGAAGAAGGCGACGATGGAGTATCCTCTCCATCATCTTGCAAACACAGGAGGTAAGACTAATGGGTCGATATTTCCCAGGATCTCCCGGCTTAGGGATGGGGATAATAGTGGCATTTTTCCAGTTGGAAGGGAGAACCCCATGTTCATAGGACATATTGTAGAGAGCAAGCAAGGGGCCGTTAGGAATATTAGTACAGGCGTTGAGGACGGAGTAGGTTATCTGATCATTCCCAGGAGAGGTGTCTTTTCTAGAGCGACGAGCACTGTCAAGCTCGAACTGTGTGATGGGATGATCAGTGGGGGCAGGGGAGGTAAGAGCAGCACGAACAACAGGCTCAGACGCATCGATGCGAGCTGCACTGCCTCCTGCATTGGATCTGGAAGTGCCTCAGGGGAGGAAGCTCGTGCCCAGTCCTCCATTAAAGAGCAGGCAAGGGAGGCGGGGTCAGGGTGGGGAGGAGGCCTCCGTCGAGTACCCCGTATAGCATTAATCCGATTCCATACATAAGAGGGTGACGACTGGAACGATAGAGACCCTGTGAAGGATAGCCAGTCCGCCTCACGTATCCGACGGCGTTCCTGAGTTGCAAAGGAGCACCAATTTTTGAAGTCTTCCCAGTCCTCTGGAGACCGAGACCTCCGTATGGCAGAGTGGAGATCACGGGTTACCTGCCGGAGATGTCTCATGGCAGGGATACGATACCAGTAGTTGGTGGCACTTCTGGGGTGACGGGGAGGGCGTGGAGGGGTAGCGCGATTGACAGAGTCATACACGGCATCAACAAAATCAGCGCTGTAAGAGTCAAGGGACTGGGGGACAACATAGGAATCCGCCCAGGTAGAAAGGTATTGGGTAAAGGAAGGAACAGCATCTTGTGTGAGACAAAGGCGAGGGGATCGATAAGGAGTTGACGTCGGGGCAGAGAAGGAGAGCCTGAGATGGGTAGTAACGGCAAGATGGTCACTATACAGAGCAGGCTCGGTGCAGACGGTAGGATGAAAGGAAGTATGACCGTTCAATAGTAAGCCAACATCAAGGAAACTATGGGGGAGGCGAGTAGGATCGTCAGGACAAAGAAAGCGAACATCATCATCCCCATTAAGAAACTGTGAGAGATGTGATCCGTTAAGGGTACATGGAGTGGGATGATCCGGAGTAAGAGTGGGATGGCGGGCATTAAAGTCGCCAAGAACAATAGTGGGAACCCCATCATGGAGGTCGTGAAGAACCTGGGGGTCCAGAGAATCACTCTTGAAATGAACATTGACTACACGAAGGGTCCGGTCACCAAGAGTAAGGGAGACAGAAAGTAATTCAGACGGGGGTTCATGTGAGTCAGGTGAAGGGAGACGAACAGATGGAATGGTGTTACGCACAAGGGTGAGGAGGCCACGAGCCTGCCCACGGTACCGAGGCAGGGTGTAAACAGTATAGCCAGAGAGGCGGAGTGGAGTAACATCGTCTGTGATGGTTTCCTGAAGTAGAGCAACATCTACTTGATGGGAGAGCACAAACTGGGCGAGGTCTGTCCGGCGAGGTCTAAGTCCCTGGATGTTCCATTGTAAGAAGAGGAGGGAACGGCCTCTGGTGTGAGATGAGTCGGAGGGGCTAGACAGGGCTCCAGAGGAGGTACCAAATTCTGTTGAGAGAAATGGAGAGGGAGGAGTGGGAGAGCGAGGGATGGATCCTCCATCTCGGGAGATGGAAGGAGGCGGGTCATCAGGGCTTGCAAAGTGCGCCCCTGTTGGGTCAGGGTGTCCAGAATGAGTTGTTGTTGCTTCTGCAATGTCGCAATTGTTTTCACAAACAAGTCGAGTTGGGCTGAGAGAAGGTTGATTTGCTTGGAGTGGCGATCCAGACGGAGAGTGATTGTTTCCATAGAACCAACTTGGTGTACCTGTGCAGGAGCTGGAGGTGGCGGCGAGGATTGCCGAGGGCCCGACTGGGCATGTGGTGGTGGTAGCGACGGAGAGGGACGGTGAGGGTTCAGTTGAGTAAGAGGTGGTGGTGCTGGTGAGAGACAGCGGGGGTCCGGGTGGGCAGGAGATGGTGGTGACTGTGTGGCAGGGCCGGCAACGACCTTGTTCCAAGAACGGTAGGGAGAGGGAGGGAGGGGAGAAAGGATGGGTGGTAGGGGTGATAGGGGGGATGGTAGAGGAGAGGAGATCAATGGGAAATCCTTGGTGGATGGAAGAGGCGGTGGTGGATAGGAGTGAGGTTTGGTTGACAGGGGCTTCGTCAGAGACGAGGGCGGTGGTACAAGGTAAGTTTTCCCCGGGCGAGTGCCAGGACGCTGTGGGCAATTGGCATTCCAGGCGTGGTGACTGCCATGGCAATTGACGCACCGTGGAATAACTGGGATTTTGTTCTGAATTTTCGATTTGCATTCCACTGTGTCGTGAGGACCTGCACAGAAACCGCAGGCGACCATCCTCGTGCACTCCCAGGTGCGGTGTTTCCACGATTGGCAACGACCACAGATTTTCGGGGTTCCGATAAATCGGTCGAGAGGACAGTTGTGAATTGGTCCTACATTCACCTTCGGGGGGAGGGGGCCCACCCACCAGCCGATGAGTTCGTTGGATGGACGTTTGGAGACCGGGTTGATGCGGCGTTCCATGTCCAGTAGTTGTGGGAGAAGAGGGCGAAGATCGTCGATAGGGATCTCCCAGGGTACGTGGCGAACCATTACCTTGGTACGACGAGTTTCTGGGGTGATGATGGTGAACTTCAGCATCACCTCCCCCTGGGGAGCAGGAAAGCCCACCTGAGTGAGCAGGCGTACCGTCTCGTCCATTTGTGTGGTGACTATCACGGCTGTGGGACCTCGGCGGAGGCGAAGTGTTGAGTCCTGAAGTGGAGAGCAGTGACGGAAGAACCAGGTCGTCCGTGTGCTCAGAGGCAAGTCCCGAGGGAAGGCGAGACGACGAAGGCGCGACGGGGCAGGGAGACAAAGGGAATCCCCTATGTCCATCGTCGGCGGAGGGTCGGTCATTGAGCCACATGTAGGCTCACTTGGGGACCCCGATGACAGGAGTCCACCCTCTACAGCCCCAGAAGGGGTGCAAGGGGGAGCCGTGGCCCCTGCTGGAGACCCTGACTTCTGAGGTTTCTGCTTCTTCTTTGACGTGTCTTCAAGAAGAAAGTCGTCAGCATCACTGTCACCTACTGCCGCCGTTTCCAACGAACGGGAGCGTTTAACGGCGGGCATAGGGCACGTTGGCAACACTGCAGTCAGGTGGCGTGGTAATGACGTCACTGCTACGTCACACTATCACATTGCGCATGCGCAAACTTGAAAAACTTTGCTCAGAGGGATTGGGTGGTAGGACCAGATGTTTTATCCCAAAAAAATGACAAAGTCCAAAAGTAACAAAAAAATATATGCCACTGTGCTGATAACTGGGTCTTACTATAGTTGTTTGCACAGGCTGGGTTTGGTAGACGCGCTGAATTCGTCAGAAATACGAATTTTAAGGAGCAGTCTCTTACAGCCTTTGTTGACACTACTCACGCATGCGCGTTGCTGAGAGAGAGTTGTCAGATGTCTCCACTGGCCACAGCCATGTGGGGCAGAATATTCTTCCGCAACTGTACATACATACATACATAAAGTATACATACAAACATACATATATGCATATATACATACATACTGTACATACATACATACATACATAATGTTGCCCCTCGTGTAACGATGATGGCCTGCCCAAGGGCGACCTCGGTGTAAATTTGTTTAAGATGTAGAAGCTGTCGCCAACACAACAACCACACCCTAAGTTAACAAGTTGCACGACCCATTGTCAAGGAATAGTCCGAGAAGACCGGACAACTCGCCAACTGCACTGGCTAACCATTACCCCGTAATACGATCCGCAAATTGATTAACATCCAGGTTCCCAATTACTGCTGGGTACACAGGGGCAAATGGCGTAAAGGAACTTGCCCATAGTTTCACCCTGTCCGGGATCGAACCAGGGTCCGTTCTCTTGCGAGGCGAGAATGCTGACCATTACATCTGCATACATACACGACCGACGCACACTGCTGCAGCTCGAACCCAGAACCCTGATAGGCCCCGCCTAGTAGAAAAGAAAGAAGTAGGTTAGTAGTAGAGTTGTATGGTGAAAGGTGAAGGTACAGTCTTCGAGCTCATGCCAAAGGTGGAACGGAGCTAGTTGGAGAGGTAGAGTTTTGAATCTCTGATCATAAAATGTCAGAGTATTCGTTGCATGGAGGAATGAAGGTATCGTCGTAGAGTTTTAAGAAGTGGGGAATAGTTCTTTGATTTGCTTAGATATAATCGAACCTCGGATATATCTCGTCAGTTACGATATTCCTATTGCATCGTTAAGTGGTGAGAGGAGAATATCTCATGAGACACCAGCACAAGCCGACTTGCCTTGGTCTGTTGATCTTGCCAAAGTGACCCCGTTGCGCCAGGTAGAGGAAACATCCCCTAAGAGACTAAACCTTCTTGTCCTCAAGAAGTTCTTTGATAGCAAAAATATTGAAGGAATCACCAAAGTAGAATGCTTGCAACACGGAATTATCAAGGTCACGCTCTCAGAGCTTGGACAGGCCAGACAACTCGTGGATAACGACACCATCAATGGTGTAATGAGACAAAACTCACAAGAAGAGAATTACATACATAAGTAGGAAGTATAGAGAGTAGGCATGTAAAGATAGGAAACTTGGTAGCGTGGCCTGGATGTTATTTGCACAGCGTCACTACGCTTATCTTATCTCGTATGTCAATACACATATATCACTTCGTAAAGGGACAACTTGTTAAACACCTCTTGATACAACTATTTATTACTTCACTCAATGACATGGACACATTAATATCACTATTATATCGGGGTACTAACACATCATGCTTTACGTTACTTGACACTGACTCTCGGACACACCTGAATGAATACACTTCCCACAGTAGGTAACTCACCCTAGGACGTTCTGACAAGACTCACGTGTACCCTGACGTAGGCCCAGTGAGTGCTGGCTGGGCTACCTCCTATGGGAAAGTCTGCTTAGCTGGCGACGCCGTGGTCCGGTCGGGAGGTCTCCCTCCCGACCTGGGGAGGGGACGTGCGTGACTCTGCTTAGTGAACCGAGTGACGACCCGAACGGGAGAGAGATGACAGCAACCAGAATGATAATGATAATGGAATAGGAATGCCCGTGGACGGGACTGTAGGGCCTTTATATGGGGTCGGCCCAGCCGGCTTCTGACCTCTAACAATTAACACTAAACTGGTTTGATCTGGATAATTGTGTGCAGGTGTGGTCCTGGCCAGGTGTCTTGGCTAGGTGCGGTTGTAGGTCACCGGCTCACGTCATTAGCGGGCAAGGTCAAGTCCCTTGGGTCGACCTGAGGTGTGTCAACCTGGAATGCGGTGGTACCACGAGGTCTGTGGTGTACTTGCTGTTATATGTGACATAATTCTGGGCTGTAAGGTTTGGTCTGACAATCACTCATTACACCTCCCGCCAAGACCAAAGCTTCATCACAGAGACTGATGTCACATATAGACAGCAACATCACGTGTGGTATCAAAGATAATCCCTGGGGCGCTAACATAGTCTCACATTCACAAACAACAATCTCATAGGTGTATGTTTTTCTACTGGCGCTAGTTTGATCTGACAAAGCTCACTATACCTCCCGCCAAGATCAAAGCTTCTATGCCAGGAGAAAAAGGAAACATAGCAAGTGAACATAGAATGAAAAAATCCTTCATATGTAGCATAGTGTCCGAGGCAACCTTGCAAATCACATTCTACAAACAATAACAGGTGTTACATTTCCTTATCAGCCCATGTCAAAATAATAATTCATCTCAGTCAGTAATATAGCTACAACATCGTGTTTCATAGTCCAAGACATTGATCAAATGAACTCATAGAAAAAAGTGAGACTAAAAAAAAGACATTCTTTGTAGTAAACATCAACAAAAATCAGAGAAAATACTTCAAAATACACAAAAAATGTTCCTACTTCACATATTAGGGTATTGATATCTTTTTATTATACATCAACAACATCAGTACATTAGTTGGGTCCAGCATAGCTCACGTCTTCCATCCAGCTGGTATCTGAAAAATAGGGGATGGCGGCAGCTCAGCAGCTGTAGTCAGTTGGTCCTTCATCATCGGCTTTCTTGTGATGTCAGGACAGCACATCTTCTGTCTTCTTTCTTCACATAGCACATCTTCTGTCTTCTGTCTCCTTTCTTCACATACCGCACCTTGTAGGTCGTTTCTCCACACCTTCTGACTTCTTCTCACTTCCTCCTGGTTTCTATACTCTTCCAGACGAGTTTTCTGTCCCATCTGCGTTCTTCCTCTATACATCTTCATTTTCATATTCCAGATGAATTTTTCTGCTCCATCTGAGTTTCTTTATACATCTTCGTTTTCCGTCATATTCCAGATGAATTTTTCTGCTTCATCTGCATTTCTTCTCTGCAACATCATCATTTTCAACATATTCCAGACGATTTTCTGTTCATCTGCCGTCGGCCCTCTCCGGCCGGGATGAAAGCCGGTCCACTGTTTGGGCTGTCGTCTCCTTAGATGACTGTAAGGCAGGTTCCGCAGACCAGGGCTCGCCCTCCGTACGTGAGTGTCGGCGAGACCAAAGACCGTCCTGTCTTACACCTTCCACAGTGGTGAATCCCTCCCTGGCTGGGCTCACCAGGGTTCGTTGTGTGGCGATCCATTCCACACTCCTTACTTCCTAAAGTAGAAAAATATAAAATCTTCTTAATCCTATACCAAGGGAGGACTTGAAAGAAGTGACGTGGTGTGTGGTGGGTTTCGTGCTGCCTTCATCAAGCTGCATTCATCACGCTGCTTTCATCATGCTGGTTCTTCTCTGCTCGTATGTACTGTGGTTGACGTCCGGCTGGCCATGGGTGGTACCTAGGACGTTCTGACAAGACTCACGTGTACCCTGACGTAGGCCCAGTGAGTGCTGGCTGGGCTGCCTCCTATGGGAGAGTCTGCTTAGCTGGCGATGCCGTGGTCTGGTCGGGAGGTCTCCCTCCCGACCTGGGGAGGGGACGTGCGTGACTCTGCTTAGTGAACCGAGTGACGACCCGAACGGGAGAGAGATGACAGCAACCAGAACGATAATGATAATGGAATAGGAATGCCCGTGGACGGGACTGTAGGGCCTTTATATGGGGTCGGCCCAGCCGGCTTCTGACCTCTAACAATTAACACTGAACTGGTTTGATCTGGATAATTGTGTGCAGGTGTGGTCCTGGCCAGGTGTCTTGGCTAGGTGCGGTTGTAGGTCACCGGCTCACGTCATTAGCGGGCCAGGTCAAGTCCCTAGGGTCGACCTGAGGTGTGTCAACCTGGAATGCGGTGGTACCACGAGGTCTGTGGTGTACTTGCTGTTATATATGACATAATTCTGGGCTGTAAGG
>NW_024718254.1:0-7347 GCF_018991925.1 Homarus americanus
ATCTATTTTCGAAAAATTTGGTTATCTAACCAACTTTCCCGGAAAGTAGATATTTCCATTTTTGTGATACAAATTTCCTGTTTTCTATGATAATCTACTGCAAAATTAGGTAATATTTCCAAAATTCGAAAATCTAATCCCGAAAAATCGATAATCTACTTTCCCGAAAAGTAGAAAATCTATCTACTTTTCGGGAAAGTAGATAACCAACTTTCCTGAAAGTAGATATTTCCCATTTTTATGATAAATTTCCGTTTTCTATGATAATCTATTTTCAGGAAAGTTGTTTATCTAACCAACTTTCGCGGAAAGTAGATATTTCCCATTTTTATGATACAAATTTCCTGTTTTCTATGATAATCATTTTCGGCAAATTTGGTTATCGAACCAACTTTCCCGGAAAGTAGATATTTCATTTTTATGATACAAATTTCCTGTTTTCTATGATAATCTATTTTCGGAAAGTTGTTTATCTAACCATCTTTCGCGGAAAGTAGATATTTCCCATTTTTATGATACAAATTTCCTGTTTTCTATGATATCTATTTTCGGCAAATTTGGTTATCTAACCAACTTTCCCGGAAAGTAGATATTTCCCATTTTTATGATACAAATTTCCTGTTTTCTATGATAACTATTTTCGAAAATTTGTTATCTAACCAACTTTCCCGGAAAGTAGATACCCATTTTTGTGATAAATTTCCCGTTTTCTATGATAATCTACTTCGCAAAATTAGGTAATATTTCCCCAAAATTCGAAAATCTATTCCCCTGAAAATCGATAATCTACTTTCTCCGAAAATTATCTACTTTTTCGGGAAAGTAGATAACCAACTTTCCCGGAAAGTAGATATTTCCATTTTTATGATACAAATTTCCTGTTTTCTATGATAATCTATTTTCGAAAGTTGTTTATCTAACCAACTTTCGCGGAAAGTAGATATTTCCATTTTATGATACAAATTTCCCGTTTTCTATGATAATCTATTTTCGGCAATTTGGTTATCTAACCAACTTCCCCGGAAAGTAGATATTTCCCATTTTTATGATACAAATTTCTTTATGATAATCTATTTTCGGAAAGTTGTTTATCTAACCAACTTTCGTGGAAAGTAGATATTTCCATTTTTTAGATACAAATTTCCGTTTTTCTATGATAATCTATTTCGGAAAATTTGTATATTCAACCAACTTTCCCGGAAAGTAGATATTTCCCATTTTGTGATACAAATTTCCCGTTTTCTATGATAACTACTTCGCAAAATTTGGTAATATTTCAAATTGAAAATCTATTCCCCGAAAAATCGATAATCTACTTTCCCGAGAAAATCTATCTACTTTTCGAAAGTAGATAACCAACTTTCGCGGAAAGTAGATATTTCCCATTTTTATGATACAAATTTCCTGTTTTATGATAATCTATTTTCGGCAAATTTGGTTATCTAACCAACTTCCGGAAAGTAGATATTTCCCATTTTATGATACAAATTTCCTGTTTTCTATGATAATCTATTTTCGGAAAGTTGTTTATCTAACCAACTTTCGCGGAAAGTAGATATTTCCCATTTTTATGATACAAATTTCCCGTTTTCTATGATAATCTATTTCGGCAATTTGGTTATCTAACCAACTTCCCGGAAAGTAGATATTTCCCATTTTTTTATACAAATTTCCCGTTTTCTATGATAATCTATTTTCGGGAAAGTTGTTTATCTAACCAACTTTCGCGGAAAGTAGATATTTCCCATTTTTATGATACAAATTTCCCGTTTTCTATGATAATCCATTTTCGGCAAATTTTGGTTATCTAACCAACTTTCCCGGAAAGTAGATATCCCATTTTTATGATACAAATTTCCCGTTTTCTATGATAATCTATTTGCGGAAAATTTGGTTATCTAACCAACTTTCCGGAAAGTAGATATTTCCCATTTTTGTGATACAAATTTCCCGGTTTCTATGATAATCTACTTCGCAAAATTAGGTATATTTCCCCAAAATTCGAAAATCTATTCCCCGAAAAATCGATAATCTACTTGCGAAAGAATGAAAATCTATCTACTTTTCGGGAAAGTGAATAACCAACTTTCCCGGAAAGTAGATATTTCCCATTTTTATGATACAAATTTCCCGTTTTCTATGATAATCTATTTTCCGGGAAAGTTGTTTATCTAACCAACTTTCGCGGAAAGTAGATATTTCCCATTTTTTATGATACAAATTTCCGTTTTCTATGATAATTTATTTTCGGCAAATTTGGTTATCTATCTTTCCCGGAAAGTAGATATTTCCCATTTTTTATGATACAAATTTCCGTTTTCTATGATAATCTATTTTTCGGGAAAGTTGTTTATCTACCAACTTTCCGGAAAGTAGATATTTCCCATTTTTATGATACAAATTTCCGTTTTTCATGATAACTATTTTCGGCAAATTTGGTTATCTAACCAACTTTCCCGGAAAGTAGATATTTCCATTTTTATGATACAAATTTCCCGTTTTCTATGATAATCTTTTGCGGAAAATTTGGTTATCTAACTCAACTTTCCGGAAAGTAGATATTTCCCATTTTTGTGATACAAATTTCCCGTTTTCTATGATAATCTATTTTCGGCAAATTTGGTTATCTAACCAACTTTCCCGGAAAGTAGATATTTCATTTTTATGATACAAATTCCCCGTTTTCTATGATAATCTATTTTCGAAAAATTTGGTTATCTAACCAACTTTCCCGGAAAGTGAATATTTCCCATTTTGTGATACAAATTTCCCGTTTTCTATGATAATCTACTTCGCAAAATTAGGTAATATTTCCCCCAAATTCGAAAATCTATTCCCCCGAAAATCGATAATCTACTTTCCGAAAGTGAAAATCTATCTACTTTTCGGGAAAGTAGATAACCAACTTTCCTGGAAGTAGATATTTCCCATTTTTTATGATACAAATTTCCCGTTTTCTATGATAATCTATTTTCGGCAAATTTGGTTTATCTAACCAACTTTCCCGGAAAGTAGATATTTCCCATTTTTTATGATACAAATTTCCCGTTTTCTATGATAATCTATTTTCGGCAAATTTGGTTATCTAACTAACTTCCCCGGAAAGTAGATATTTCCCATTTTTATGATACAAATTTCCCGTTTTCTATGATAATCTATTTTCGGAAAGTTGTTTATCTAACTCAACTTTCGCGGAAAGTAGATATTTCCCATTTTTATGATACAAATTTCCCGTTTTCTATGATAATCTATTTTCGGCAAATTTGGTTATCTAACCAACTTTCCCGGAAAGTAGATATTTCCATTTTTATGATACAAATTTCCCGTTTTCTATGATAATCTATTTTCGGAAATTTGGTTATCTATTCCAACTTTCGGAAGTAGATATTTCCCATTTTTGTGATACAAATTTCCCGTTTTCTATGATAATCTACTTCGCAAATTGGTAATATTTCCCAAAATTCAATCTATTCCCCCGAAAATCAATAATCTACTTTCCCGAAAAGTAGAAATCTATCTACTTTTCGGGAAAGTAGATAACCAACTTTCGCGGAAAGTAGATATTTCCCATTTTTATGATACAAATTTCCGTTTTCTATGATAATCTATTTTCGGCAAATTTGGTTATCTAACCAACTTTCGCGGAAAGTAGATATTTCCCATTTTGATACAAATTTTCCGTTTTCTACGATAATCTATTTTCGGGAAGTGTTTTATCTAACCAACTTTCCGGAAAGTAGATATTTCCATTTTTTATGATACAAATTTCCGTTTTCTATGATAATCTATTTTCGGCAAATTTGGTTATCTAACCAACTTTCCCGGAAAGTAGATATTTCCCATTTTATGATACAAATTTCCCGTTTTCTATGATAATCTATTTTCCGGGAAAGTTGTTTATCTAACCAACTTTCGCGGAAAGTAGATATTTCCATTTTTATGATACAAATTTCCGTTTTCTATGATATAATCTATTTTCGGAAAATTTGGTTATCTAACACAACTTTCGGAAAGTAGATATTTCCCATTTTTGTGATACAAATTTCGTTTTCTATGATAATCTCTTCGCAAAATTTGGTAATATTTCCAAAATTCGAAAATCTATTCCCCAAAATCGATAATCTACTTTCCCGAAAAGTAGAAAATCATCTACTTTTCGGAAGTAGATAACCAACTTTCCCGGAAAGTAGATATTTCCCATTTTTTATGATACAAATTTCCGTTTTCTATGATAATCTATTTTCGGGAAAGTTGTTTATCTAACCAACTTTCGCGGAAAGTAGATATTTCCCATTTTTGTGATACAAATTTCCGTTTTCTATGATATCTATTTTCGGCAAATTTGGTTATCTAACAACTTTCCGGAAAGTAGATATTTCCCATTTTTTTGATACAAATTTCCCGTTTTCTATGATAATCTATTTTCGGAAAGTTGTTTATCTATTCAACTTTCGCGGAAAGTAGATATTTCCCATTTTTATGATTCAAATTTCCCGTTTCTATGATAATCTATTTTCGTCAAATTTGGGTTTATCTAATAACTTTCCCGGAAAGTAGATATTTCCCATTTTTATATACAAATTCCCGTTTTCTATGATAATCTATTTTCGGCAAATTTGGTTATCTAACAACTTTCCCGGAAAGTAGATATTTCCATTTTTATATTCCGTTTTCTATGATAATCTATTTCAGGAAAGTTGTTTATCTAACCAACTTTCGCGGAAAGTAGATATTTCCATTTTTTATGATACAAATTTCCCGTTTTCTATGATAATCTATTTTTCGGCAAATTTGGTTATCTAACAACTTTCCCGGAAGTAGATATTTCCATTTCTTATGATACAAATTTCCCGTTTTCTATGATAATCTATTTTCCGGAAAGTTGTTTATCTCGACTTTCGCCGGAAAGTAGATATTTCCCATTTTTTATGATACATTTCCCGTTTTCTATGATAATCTATTTTCGGCAAATTTGGTTATCTAACAACTTTCCCGGAAAGTAGATATTTCCCATTTTTTTTATCATACAAATTTCCGTTTTTCTATGATAATCTATTTTCGAAAAATTTGGTTATCTAACCAACTTTCCCGGAAAGTAGATATTTCCCATTTTTGTGATACAAATTTCCCGTTTTCTATGATAATCTACTTCGAAAAATTAGGTAATATTTCAAAATTCAATCTAATCCCCGAAAATCGATAATCTACTTTCCCGAAAAGTAGAAAATCTATCTACTTTTCGGGAAAGTAGACATCTCAACTTTCCTGGAAAGTAGATATTTCCCATTTTTATGATACAAATTTCCCGTTTTCTATGATAATCTATTTTCAGGAAAGTTGTTTATCTATTAACTTTCGCGGAAAGTAGATATTTCATTTTTATGATACAAATTTCCGTTTTCTATGATAATCTATTTTCAGCAAATTTGGTTATCTAACCAACTTTCCGGAAAGTAGATATTTCCCCATTTTTATATTACATTTCCGTTTTTCTATGATAATCTATTTTCGGGAAAGTTGTTTATCTAACTCATCTTTCGCGGAAAGTAGATATTTCCCATTTTTATGATACAAATTCCCGTTTTCTATGATAATCTATTTTTCGGCAAATTTGGTTATCTAATCAACTTTCGGAAAGTAGATATTATTTCCCATTTTATGATACAAATTTCCCGTTTTCTATGATAATCTATTTTCGGAAAATTTGGTTATCCTTAACTTTCCCGGAAAGTAGATATTTATATTTTTGTGATACAATTTCCCGTTTTCTACTTAATCTACTTCGCAAAATTAGATAATATTTCCCCCAAAATTCCGAAAATCTATTCCCCGAAAAATCGATAATCTACTTTCCGAAAAGTAGAAAATCTATCTACTTTTCGGGAAAGTGAATAATCCAACTTTCCCGGAAAGTAGATATTTCCATTTTTTATGATACAAATTTCCGTTTCTATGATAATCTATTTTCCGGGAAAGTTGTTTATCCTAACCAACTTTCGCGGAAAGTAAATATTTCCCATTTTTATGATACAAATTTCCCGTTTTTCTATGATAATCTATTTTTCGGCAAATTTGGTTTATCTAACTCAACTTCCCCGGAAAGTAGATATTTCCATTTTTTATGATACAAATTTCCGTTTCTATGATAATCTATTTTCGGGAAAGTTGTTTATCTAACCAACTTTCGCGGAAAGTATTTTTATGATACAAATTTCCGTTTCTATGATAATCTATTTTCGAAAATTTGGTTATCTAACCAACTTTCCCGGAAAGTAGATATTTCCATTTTTGTGATACAAATTTCCCGTTTCTATGATAATCTACTTCATAAAATTGGTAATATTTCCCAAAATTCGAAAATCTATTCCCCGAAAAATCGATAATCTACTTTCCCGAAAAGTAGAAAATCTATCTACTTTCGGGAAAATTAATCTTCAACTTTCGAAGTAGATATTTCCCATTTTTTATGATACAAATTTCCCGTTTTCTGATAATCTATTTTCGGGAAAGTTGTTTATCTATCAACTTTCACGGAAAGTAGATATTTCCCATTTTTATGATACAAATTTCCGTTTTCTATGATAATCTATTTTCGGCAAATTTGGTTATCTAACCAACTTTCCCGGAAAGTAGATATTTCCCCATTTTTATGATACAAATTTCCCGTTTTCTATGATAATCTATTTTCGGGAAAGTTGTTTATCTCAACTTTCGCGGAAAGTAGATATTTCCCATTTTTATGATACAAATTTCCCGTTTTCTGTAGTAATCTTTAGCTTAAATTTGGTTATATCTTCCCGGAAAGTAGATATTTCCCATTTTTTTATACAAATTTCTGAATTAATCTATTTTTCAGAGGATTGTTTATCTATTTCTTTCGCGGAAAGTAGATATTTCCCATTTTTTATGATACAAAATTTCCCGTTTCTATGATAATCCGTTTTCGGCAAATTTGGTTATCTAACTCAACTTTCCCGGAAAGTAGATATATCCCATTTTTATGATACAAATTTCCCCGTTTTCTATGATAATCTATTTGCCGGAAAATTTGGTTATCTAACTCTCTCTAACTTTCGGAAATGAATATTTTATTTTTGTGATACAAATTTCCCCGTTTTTCTATGATAATCTACTTCGCAAAATTTATTGTATTTCCCCCAAAATTCGAAAATCATTCCCCCGAAAAAATCCGATAATCTACTTTCCCGAAAGTAGAAAAATCTATCTACTTTCGGGAAAAGTGAATAACCAACTTTCCGGAAAGTAGATATTTCCCCGGCCCTTTTATGATACAAATTTCCGTTTTCTGATAATCTATTTTTCGGAAAAGCAATACGTAACTTCTAG
>NW_024718255.1:0-40000 GCF_018991925.1 Homarus americanus
TCGTGCTGATTGCGTGACTGGTAGGGGGATGGGGAGGGGGAGTGGGGGGGGAGTGGGGGGAATGGGGAGAGTGGGGGGGGTGGGGGGTGGGGAGGGGGTGGGGGGGAGGGGGGTGGGGGAGAGGGTGGGGGGGTGGGGGGGGGGGGGGGGGTGAGGTAGAGGGAGGAGAGGTAGGTGGGGAGGGTGGGGGGGAGGGGTGGGGGGAGGTGGGGGGAGGGTGGGGGGTGGGGAGGGAGGTGGGGGAGGAGTGGGAGAGGAGGTGGGGGGGGTGGGGATTGGGGAGGGTAGGGGGGGGGAGGTGGGGGGTGGGGGGTGGGGAGGAGGGTGGGGGGGAGTGGGGGGAGGTGGGGGAGGGGGTGGGGGGGAGGGTGGGGGGTGGGGGGTGAGGGGGGTGGGGAGAGGAGGAGGTGGGGGGAGGTGGGGGAGGTGGGGGTGGGGGGGGTGGGGGGAGGTGGGGGGGGGTGAGGGGGGTGGGGGAGGTGGGGAGAGAGAGGGAGGGTGGGGGGGGGTGGGGGGAGGAGGTGAGAGGGATGGAGGGGGTGAGAGAGAGGAGGTGGGGGGGGGGGGGGGGGAGGGTGAGGGAGGTAGAGTGGGGGTGGGGGAGGGTGGGGGGGTGGGGGGGTGGGGGGGTAGGGGAAGAGAGTGGGGGGGAGGTAGGGGGGAGGAGATGAAGGAGAGTGGGGAAAGGTGGGGGAGAGGAGGGGGTGGGGAGGTGGGGGGGTGGGGGGTCTGGGTCCGCCAGGGTTTACCAAGTCACTTGAGTCTCCAAGTCACTTGAGTCCACCAGTCCAACCAAGTCACAAGTCCATAAGTCACAGTCGGCAAATCTAGGTCCAACCAAATCACAAGTCCACCCAAGTCTCAAGTCCATAGTCCTGAGTCCACTTGGTCACCAAATCCGCCAGAATTGCAAGTCCGACAAATGCAAGTCCAGCAAGTCACAAGTCCTTAGTCACAAGTCCCACTTGAGTTACAAGTCTGCCAGTCTCCAGAGTCCTTAAGTCACAGTCTTGGTCACAAGTCCACCAAGTTACAAGAATCCACTTAGAGTCACAAAATCTGTAGTCACAAGTACCAAGTCACCCAGTACCAAGTCTCAGTCACTTAGAGTCACCAAGTCACACTTGATCACCAAGTCACCAAATTTTAAGTTCATAGTCACAAGTCGGCAAATCACATGTACTTCCAGTCCATAGTTTGCAAGTCATAGTCTCAAGTGCAAAATCACAAGTCCACCAGGTCACCAAGTTCGCCCAGAAGTCAGAGTCCGGCAAATCACATGTCCCTTAGGCCATAAAGTCCGCCAAGTTGCCAGTCCATGAGTCACAAGTCACTTAAGTCACAAGTCATAGTCCACAGTCCCACTTGAAGTTACCCATTCCACTTAGTGCAAAATTCACCAGGTCACAAGGCCCATAAGTCTCAAGTCCACTTCCTTAAGTCACAAGTCCATAAGTCACAAGTCCGCCAGGTCTAAGTCCATGGGGTCTAGGTCCGCCAGAGTTCACAAGTCATAAGTCCTGGGTCTTGGTCCCAAGTCGCCAAGTCACAAGTCCGCCAGGTCACCAAGTCTGCCAAGTCACCAAGTCCATGAAGTCACCAAGTCCACCCCGGTCTGCAAGTCCACCCATGGTCTCATGTGTCCACTTGGTCATAGTCCACTTGAGTCACAGGTCCCTTGGAGTCCTGGCCACTTGAGTCACAGTCCATGGGGTGCAGTCCCTCCAGGTCTAGGTCACTTCCCAAATTCTGATCCACTTCAGAATTGATGCTTGAATGCAGAGCCACTTAAGTCACAGTCCTTGATTACAGTCCATGAATTCACAATTCCACTTAGAGTCACAGTCCACCCAAGTCTGGTCATAAGTCTCCAAGTCCGCCAGAGTCACAAGTCCACCAAGTCACCAAGTCACTTAAGTCTGCAGTCTAGCAAGTCCTGCCAGTCACTTGAGTCACAGTGTAAGTCACAAAGTCCGCCAAGTTACAAGTCCGCCGAGTCACAATTCAGCAAGTCACAAGTCCACCAGTCTCAGTGCACCCAAGTCACCAAGTCCGGCAAATCATGTCCACCAAGTCTGGGGTCTTGAGTCTAGGTCACTTAGGTCACAGTCCACCAAGTTACAGAGTCCAAAACTGAAATCACATGTCTGCCAAGTCTGAAGTCACTTAAGTCACAAGTCAAACCGTCCTGGGGTCTGCCAAGTCACCAAGTCTTCCTTGATCCTGGGGTCAAAACGTCACATGCTTAAGTCACAGAATCCTTAGTCACCAGAGTCCTTGAAGTCTCACAAGTCCACTTAAGTGCGAGTCACCAGAGTCTCAAGTCACTTAAGTCACTGAGTCCGCCAAGTCCACCAAGTCCGCCAAATCCTACCAAGTCCGCCAAGTCACAGTCACAAGTCCCAGTCCCACATGAGTCACAAGTCCTTAAATTTACAAGTCATAAATCACCAAATCACCAAGTCACAAGTCCACCAAGTCACAAGTCACTTCAAGTCTCAAAATCACACTTGAAGTCACGAGGTCACTAAGTCACCAGGTCACTTAATTCCAAGTCAAATCACCAAATAGTGAGTCACCAGTTCACAAGTCACATAGTCACAAGTCCTCAGATACCAAGTCTAAAATCTAAATCCACCAAGTCCTAAGTCCTTAATCACAAGATACCAGAGTCTAAGTCCACTTAATAACAAATCCACCAAGTCACAAGTCCACTTAGGTCACAAGCCAAGTCTGGGGTCACTCCAAGTTACAAGTCACCAAGTCACAGTCACAAGTCCAGTCCCATGCAAATCACCCAAGTCCACATCACAAGTCCACCAAGTCCAATTGAAGTCACAGGGCCCAAGTCACAAGTCCGCCAGGCACCAATCCACCAGTCACAGAATCACCAAGTCTCATGTCACAAGTCTCAAGTCCGGTCACAAGTCCACAGAGTCACCCGCCAAGTCACAACCACAGACAATCCACACTTGAAGTCACAAGTCACCAAGTCACAAGTCCAAGCAAGTCACCAGAGTCACAAGTCGCCAGAGTCACAGGTCCTTGAAGTTTACAAGTCCACTTAAGTCTGGTACAAGTCACCAAGTCACCAAGTCACAGAGTCACAAGTCCACGCCAAGTCACAAGTCACCAAGTCACCAAGTCACTTGAGTCACAGGTCACTTGAAGTCACCAAGTCCCCAAGTCTGGGGTCACTTGAGTCACAAGTCCGCCAAGTTACCTGGGTCACTTGAAGTCACCAATTCACTTAAGTCACCAAGTCACCAGGTCTCCGTCCTTAAGTCTAAGTCCGGCAAATCTGTCACTTAAGTCACAAATCCTTGAGTCACAGGTCCACTTAGGTCACCAGGTCCACCAGGTTACAAATCCGGCAAATCACATGTCTGCTTAAGAGTCCGACAAGTCCATAAGTCTGGGTCCGGCAAATCAAGTCTTGAGTCACCGTCTGCCAAGTCTGGGGTCCGACCAAATCACATGTCCCATAGGTCACAAGTCCCTTAAGTCACAAAGTCCATAAGTCTCCGAGTCCACCAAGTCACAAAGTCCTAAGTCTCAGGAACGTAAGTCCAAGTCACTTGAGTCACAAGTCCGCCAAATCACAAGTCACCAGAGTCCAAGTCCACCAGGTCTCCAAGTCACTTAAGTCCACAAGTCACTTAAGTTACAAGTCACTTAAATCACAAATCACCAGAATCACAAGTCACAAGTCTGGGGTCACCCAGTCTCCAAGTCCGCCAAGTCACAAGTCCGCCAGGTCCTGAGTCCGCCAGTTACGGGTCACATAATCCTGCAGAAGTCACTTAGGTCTGGGGTCACCAAGTCTCCAAGGTCCTTAGGTCACAAGTCCTTGAGTCACAAGTCCACCAAATCCAAATACACCAGAGTCACCAGGTCATAGGTCACAAGTCCTTCAGGTCTCAGGTCACCAAGTAACAAGTCCTTAGTCCAAGAATCCCGCCAAGTCCTCAGAGTCACCAAGTCACAAGTCCCCAAGTTACAAGTCACCAAGTACAGTCCATGAGTCAGTCCACAAGTCCACCAAGTCCACAGAGTCACAAGTACGCCAGAGTTACAAGTCCACTAGTCACAAGTCACCAGAGTCACCAAGTCCACAAAAGTCACAAGTCACGCCAGAGTCAAAAGTCCCCCTACAAGTTACAGTCGCCAAGTCAAAAGTCACATTAGGTCACAAGTCCACTTAAGTCACTGGCAAGTCCAGGTCCACCCAAGTCTCCAAGGTCCGCCAGGTCCAAGTCCGCCGAGTCAAGTCACTTAAATCACAAGTCCTTGAGTCACAAGTCCGCCAAGTCACAGTCCATGAGAGTACCAAGTCCGACAAGTCACCAAGTCCTTAATCACAAATCCACCAAGTCACGAGTCCACTTAAGTCCTGCAAGTCATTAGGTCTCAAGTCCACTTAAGTAACAAGTCACTAAGTCACAAGTCCAGCCGTGCACCAAGTCCACCAAGAGTCACAAGTCCACCAAGTCACACGTCACATGTCACCAAGTCACCAGGTCACCAAGTCACCAAGTCTCACAGTCCACCAAGTCACAAGTCCGCCAAGTCACCAGTCCCTTAAGTCACCAGTCACGCCATGCCTACAGATCCCTCAAGTTACAAGTCTCAAGTCACAAGTCCGCCAAGTCTGAGTCACAAAGTTACCAAGTCCGACAGTACAAGTCCACGAAGTTACAAGTCCACCAGAGTCTAAGTGCCAAGTCTCAGAGTCCCACCAAGTCACAAGTCACTTGAGTCACAAGTCCTGAGTCCACCAAGTCACTTAAGTCACAAGTACATAGGTTACAAGTCCACTAAGTCAAAAGTCCGCCAAGTCCAGGGTCAGACAAGTCCTGGTCATAAGTCAAAGTCCTTAGGTTACAAGTCCTCTAAGTCCTGAGTCCATCAAGTCACAAGGCCATAGAGTCTAGGTCCGCCAAGTCAAAGTCCACTCAGGTTACAAGTCGCCAAAGTCAAAAGTCACCAAGTCACAAGTCCGACAAGTCACAAGTCACCCAAGTCACAAGTCCCACAAGTTACCAAGTCATAGTCAAAGTCCCCAAGTCACAGTCCCGGCAGAGTCACAAGTCCCGCCAAGTCACAAGTCCTCCAAGTCCACAAGTCCTAAAAGTCACCAAAATCACCAGTCACAGGTCTGTGCAAATCACCAGAATCCGCCAGGTCACAAGCCAAGTCTCAAGTCACCAGAGTCTCCAAGTCCACCAGAGTCCTGAAGTCCACTTAGACACAGATCCACCAAATCCTGGGTCATAAAGTCACAGTCCACCAAGTCTCAAGTCCGCCAAGCTCACAAGTCCATAGGTCACAAGTCCGCCAAATCACAAATCCACCAAGTCACAAGTCACTCAGTCACAAGTCCACTAAGTCTCAGGTCCGCCAAGTAACAAGTCACTTAAGTCACAAGTCCACCAAGTCACAAGTCCACCAAGTCTCCAGTCCCAGTTACAAGTCCGCAGTCACAAGTCCGCCAAGTCACAAGTCCGCCAAGTCACAGGTCCGCCAAGTCACAAGTCCGCCAAGTCTTAAGTCCACCAGGTTACAAGTACACCAAGTACCGTCACAAAGTCACAAGTCCGCCAAGTCACCAAGTCCCGCCAAGTCACCAGAGTCCCCAGGTTACAAGTCACCAAGTTACAAGTCCACCAAGTTACAAGTCCGCCAAGTCACAAGTCCACAAGTCACAAGTCCATAAGTCACAAGTCCGCCCAGTTACAAGTCCACTAAGTCCTGAAGTCACAAGTACCAAGTCACCAAGTCTGAGATCACGCCGTCCAAAGTCCGCCAAGTTACAAGTCACGCCAAGTCAAAGGGGTCACTTAGTCCTGGGTCACGCCAAGTCAAAGTCCCGCCAAGTCTGAAGTCACCAGGTCTCCAAGTCACAGGTCACCTGAGTCCGCCAAGTCACCAAAGTCACCTAAGTCACCAAGTCCGCCAAGTCACAAGTCCACAAGTCACAAGTCCGCCAAGTCACAAGTCCTTAAGTCACAAGTCCGCCAAATCACAAATCACCAAGTCACCAAGTCCGCCGTCACAAGTCCGCCAAGTCTCAAGTCCGCCAAGTAACAAGTCCCGCCACAAGTCACAAGTCCACTAAGTCCTAAGTCCCAAGCCTGGGATCCGCCAAGTTACAAGTCCACCAAGTCACCAAGTCACTTAAGTCACCAAGTCCGCCAAGTCACAAGTCCGCCAAGTCCCAAGTCCGCAAGTCTGAGTCCATAAGTCCTAGGTCCGCCAAGTTACAAGTGCTAAGTCACAAGTCCGCCAGGTCACCAAGTCACTTAAGTCACAAGTCACCCAAGTCAAAGTCCGCCAAGTCACAAGTCCTCAAGTCACAAGTCCGCCAAGTCACAAGTCCTGGTCACAAGTCATGGTCACAAGTCCGCCAAGTCACAAGTCCATAAGTCAAGTCACTAAGTCACAAGTCCCGACAAGTCCTGAAATCCGCAAGTCACAAGTCCGCCAAATTACAGTCCCCAGTCAGTCCGCCAAGTCACAAGTCCGACAGTCACAAGTCCGCCAAGTCACAAGTCACCAAGTCACCAAGTCGCCAGAGTCTCAGTCCACCAAGTCACAGGTCCAACCGTCACAAGTCCGCCAGTCACAAGTCCTTGGTCTGGGTCACAAGCTCACCAAGTCCTACGAGTACCAAGTCCATAGTCACAAATCCACCAAGTCACAGGTCCGGCAAATCACAAGTCCACAAGTCACAAGTCCGCCAGTCACAAGTCCGCCAAGTCACAAGTCCACTAGGTCTAGTCCACTAAGTCACAAGTCCGCCAAGTCAAAAGTCCTTGAGTCAAGTCCGCCAAGTCACAGGTCCACCAGGTCACAGTCGCCGAGTCCAGGGTCCGCCAAGTCACCAAGTCACTAGGTACAAGTCCGCCAAGTCACCGTCCGCCAGGTCAGGATCGGCAAGTCTGCAATCCCGCCAAGTCACCAAGTCACGCCAAGTCACCGATCCACCAGGTCGCGAATCCGCCGTCTAAGTCTGCCAAGTCACAGGTCGCTAAGTCACAAGTCCGCCGTCACAAGTCCCGCAGGTCACCAAAGTCCACGCCAAGTCACAAGTCCACCAAATCCTGAGTCCGACAAGTCCTCAAGTCCGCCAGAGTCAAAGTCCGGCAAGTCACAAGTCCGCCAAATCACAAGTCCGGCAAGTCCTGAAGTCCGCCAAGTCTCAAGTCCGCCAAGTCACCAAGTCCCTTAGTCACAAGTCCACCAAGTCTCAAGTCTGCCAGTCACAATCCGGCAAGTCACAAGTCCACCAGTCTCAAGTCCGCCAAGTCACAAGTCCGCCAGTCCCGAGTCCGCCAGGTCTCCAGGCCAAGGTCACCAAGTCCGCCAGTCACAAGTCCGCCAAGTTGCTCCTCCAAGGAAGGTGGTCGTCTTAGTTCTTGATGTTTTCTTTCTCTATGCTCTATCTGTCAGTGGCTCCTCTTGACGACCAGGGTCGATCAATGTTTGGAAAATCGAAGTCCCAGCAGGTGGCGCTCCTTCAAGTCCGTCCCCTCCCTCCCCTCCCAGTCTGTTCTTCCTCTCCCTCCCTCCCAGGTCTGTTCTTCCCTCCCTCCCAGTTCTGTTCTTCCCCTCCCTCCCGTCTGTCTCTCCCTCCCCAGGTCTGTCTCTTCCTCCCAGGTCTGTCTTTCCCTCGATCTGTTTCTACCTCCCCTCCCAGGTCTGTCTCTCTCCCTCCCAGGTCTGTCTTTCCCTCTACGTTCTGTTTCTCCCTCCCTCCCCGGTCTGTTCTTCCTCCCTCCAGGTCTGTCTCTCTCTCCCCCCCCAGGTCTGTCTTTCCCTCCCAGATCTGTTTCTCCCTCCCCTCCAGGTCTGTTCTTCCCTCCTCCCAGGTCTGTTTCTCCTCCCTCCCAGGTCTGTTCCTTCCCTCCCTCCCAGGTCTGTTTCTACCTCCCTCCCAGGTCTGTTCTTCCCCTCCCTCCCAGGTCTGTTTCTCTCCCTCCCAGGTCTGTTTCTACCTCCCTCCCAGGTCTGTTCTTCCCTCTCTCTCCCAGGTCTTTTCCCTCCCAGGTCTGTTCTTTCCCTCCTCCCTCCCAGGTCTGTTTCTACCTCCCTCCCGGTCTGTTTCTTCCCTCTCCCAGGTCTGTTCTTCCTCCCTCCCAGGTCTGTTCCTTCTCTCCTCCCCAGGTCTTGTTCTTCTCTCCATCCCAGGTCTGTTCTTCCCTCCCTCCCAGGTCTGTTCTTCCCTCCTCCCAGGTCTGCTTCTTCTCCTCCCAGGTCTTCTTCTCTCCCTCCCAGGTCTGTTCTTCCTCTCCTCCCAGGTCTGTCTTCCTCCCAGGTCTGTTCTTCCTCCCTCTCCTCCCGTCTGTTCTTCCTCCCTCCCGTCTCTTTCCTCCCGTCCATTCTTCCTCCCCTCCCTCCCGTCTGTTCTTCCTCCCTCCCAGGTCTGTTCTTCCTCCCTCCAGGTCTGTCTCTCCCTCCCAGGTCTGTCTTTCCTCCCAGGTCTGTTCTTCCTCCCTCCCTCCCCCAGGTCTGTTCTTCCTCCCTCCCAGTCTTCTTCCTCCCAGTCTGTTTCTACCTCCTCCCAGGTCTGTTCTTCCTCTCCCTCCCAGGTCTGTCTCTCCTCCCTCCCAGGTCTGTTCTTCCCTCCCTCCCAGGTCTGTTCCCCTCCTCCCAGGCTGTTTCTCCTCCCTCCCAGGTCTGTTCTTCTCCCTCCCGTCTGTTTCTCTCCCCTCCCAGTCTGTCTTCCCTCCCTCCCAGGTCTGTCTTCCTCCCGTCTGTTCTTCCTCCCCCTCAGGTCTGTTTCTCCTCCCCTCCCAGGTCTGTTTCTTTCCTCCTCCCGTCTGTTCTTCTCTCCCAGGTCTGTTCTTCTCTCCCAGGTCTGTTCTTCTCTCCTCCCAGGTCTGTTCTTCCTCCCTCCCAGGTCTGTTCTTCCCTCCTCCCCAGGTCTGTTCTTCTCTCCTCCCAGGTCTGTTCTTCTCTCCCTCCCAGGTCTGTTCTTCCCTCCCAGGTCTGTTCTTCTCTCTCCTCCCAGGTCTGTTCTTCTCTCCTCCCAGGTCTGTCTCTTCCCCTCCCAGTCCATTTCTTCCCTCTCCCAGGTCTTTCTTTCTCCCTCCCAGTCTGTTCTCTCCCCTCCCCGTCTGTTCTTCTCTCTCCCTCCCAGGTCTGTTCTTCCTCCCTCCCCGTCTGTTCTTCTCTCCCTCCCAGGTCTGTTCTTCCCCTCCCTCCCGTCTGTTCTTCCCTCCCCTCCCGTCTGTCTTTCCCTCCCCGTCTGTTCCTTCCTCTCCCCAGGCTGTTCTTCCCTCCCTCCTCCCCCAGGTCTGTTCTTCTCTCTCCCAGGTCTGTTCCTCTCCCAGTGTTCTCCTCCCCTCAGGTCTGTCTCCCCTCCCAGGTCTGTCTCCCCTCCCAGGTCTGTCTCCCCCTCCCAGGTCTGTCTCTCCTCCCAGGTCTGTTCTTCCCTCCTCCCCAGGTCTGTTCTTCCTCCCTCCTAGGTCTGTCTCCTCCCAGGTCTGTCTCTCCTCCCGTCTGTCTTTCCTCCCGTCTGTTTCTCCCTCCCAGGTCTGTTCTTCCTCCTCCCAGGTCTGTCTCTCCTCCCCTCCCGGTCTGTCTCCCCCCTCCCAGGCTCCTTCCTCCCGTCTGTCTCCCCCTCCCGTCTGTCTCCCCTCCCAGTGTCTCCCCCTCCCGGTCTGTCTCCCCCTCCCGTCTGTCTCCCCTCCCAGGTCTGTCTCCCCCTCCCAGGTGTCTCTCCCCCCTCCCAGGTCTGTCTCCCCTCCCAGGTCTGTCTCTCCCCTCCCGTCTGTCTTCCTCCAGTCTGTCTCCCCTCCCTCCCAGGTCTGTCTCTTCCTCCCAGGTCTGTCTCCCCCTCCCAGGTCTGTCTCCCCTCCCAGGTCTCTCCCCCTCCCAGGTCTGTCTCCCCTCCCGGTCTGTCTCCCCCTCCCAGGTCTGTCTCCTCCCAGGTCTGTCTCCCCTCCCAGGTCTGTCTCCCCTCCCCAGGTCTGTCTCCCCCTCCCAGGTCTGTCTCCCCCCTCCCAGGTCTGTCTCTCCCCCCAGGTCTGTCTCCCCTCCCAGGTCTGTCTTTCCTCCCAGATCTGTTTCTCCTCCCTCCCAGGTCTGTCTCTCCCCCCAGGTCTGTCTCTCCCTCCAGGTCTGTCTCCCCTCCCGTCGTCTTTCCCTCCCAGGTCTGTTCTCCCTCCCTCCCGTCTGTCTCTTTCTCCCCGTCTGTCTCTCCCTCCCAGGTCTCTCTCCCCTCCCAGGTCTGTTCCCCTCCCTCCCAGTCTCCCCTTCCCCGTCTGTCTTCCCCTCCCCGTCTGTCTCTCCCTCCCGTCTGTCTCTCCCTCCCGTCTGTCTTTCCCTCCCAGGTCTGTCTCTCCTCCCAGTCTCTCCCCTCCCAGGTCTGTCTCTCCTCCCAGGTCTGTCTCTCCCCTCCCAGGTCTGTCTCCCCCTCCCCAGGTCTGTCTCCCCCTCCCAGGTCTGTCTCTCTCCCCTCCCCAGGTCTGTCTCCCCCTCCCAGGTCTGTCTCCCCCTCCCAGGTCTGTCTTCCCTCCCCAGGTCTGTCTCCCCCCTCCCAGGTCTGTCTCTCCCTCCCAGGTCTGTCTCTCCCTCCCAGGTCTGTCTTTCCTCCCAGGTCTGTCTCTCCCTCCCCAGGTCTGTCTCCTCCAGGTCTGTCTTTCCTCCCAGATCTGTTTCTCCTCCCAGGTCTGTCTCCCCTCCCGTCTGTCTCTCCCTCCCAGGTCTGTCTCTCCCCTCCCAGGTCTGTCTCTCTCCCTCCCAGGTCTGTCTTCCCTCCCGTCTCTCCCCCTCCCAGGTCTGTCTTTCCTCCCAGGTCTGTCTCTCTCCCTCCCCAGGTCTGTCTTTCCCTCCCAGGCTGTCTCTCCCTCCCGTCTGTCTCCCCCTCCCGTCTGCTCTCCCCTCCCCGTCTCTCTCCCCTCCCAGGTCTGTCTCCCCTCTCCCAGGTCTGTCTCCCCTCCCAGGTCTCTTCTTCCTCCCAGGTCTGTCTCCCCCCTCCCAGGTCTCTCTCCTCCCAGGTCTGTCTCTCCTCCCAGGTCTGTCCCTCCCAGGTCTGTCTCCCCTCCAGGTCTGTCTCTCCTCCCCAGGTCTGTCTCCTCCCTCCCAGGTCTGTCTCTTCCTCCAGGTCTGTCTCCCCCTCCAGGTCTGTCTCCTTCCCAGGTCTGTCTCTCCTCCCAGGTGTCTCTCTCCCGGTCTGTCTTCCCTCCCAGGTCTCTCTCTCCCTCCCGTCTGTTCTTCCTCCCTCCCCGGTCTGTCTCTCCCCCAGGTCTCCTTCCCCTCCCAATCTGTCTCCCTCCCTCCCGTCTGTCTCTCTCCCCGTCTGTCTTTCCCCTCCCGTCTCTCTCCCCTCCCAGTCTGTCTCCCCTCCCAGGTCTGTCTTTCCCCTCCCGTCTGTTTCTCCTCCCAGGTCTGTCTCCCCCTCCCAGGTCTGTCTCCCCTCCCAGGTCTGTCTCTCCCTCCAGTCTGTCTCCCTCCCAGGTCTGTCTCTCCCTCCCAGGTCTGTCTTTCCCTCCCAGGTCTGTCTCCCCTCCCAGGTCTGTCTCCCCCTCCCAGGTCTGTCCCCCTCCCAGGTCTGTCTCTCTCCTCCCAGGTCTGTCTCCCTCCCTCCCAGGTCTGCCTTCCTCTCCAGATCTGCTTCTCTCTCCCAGGTCTGTCTCTCTCTCTCCAGTCTGTCTTCCCTCCCAGGTCTGCCCCTCCTCCCCAGGTCTGTCTCCCTCCCAGGTCTGTTCCCCTCCCCAGGTCTGTCTCTCTCCCTCTCTCCCAGGTCTGTCTCTCCCAGGTCTGTCTCCTCCCAGGTCTGTCTTCCCTCCCAGGTTCTGCCCTCCCCTCCCAGGTCTGTCTCTCCTCCCAGGTCTGCCCTCCTCCCAGGTCTGTCTTCCTCCCAGGTCTGTTCCCTCCAGGCTCCGTCTCTCCTCCCAGGTCTGTCTCCCTCCCAGGTCTGCTCCTTTCCCTCCCAGGTCTGTCTCCCTCCCAGGTCTGCCCCCTCCCAGGTCTGTCTCTCCCTCCCAGGTCTGTCTCTCCCTCCCAGGTCTGTCTTTCCTCCCAGGTTCGTGTTCTTCCCTCCCCAGGTCTGTTCCCCCTCTAGGTCTGTCTCCTCCTCCTCCCAGGTCTGTCTCTCCCTCCTCCCTTCTCCCTCCCAGGTCTGTCTCCCCCTCCCCAGGTCTGTCTTTCCTCCCCAGATCTGTTTCTCCCTCCTCCTCCCAGGTCTGTCTCCCTCCCAGGTCTGTCTCTCCTCCCAGGTCTGTCTCTCCCTCCCAGGTCTGTCTCCTCTCCTCCCAGGTCTGTCTCTCCCCAGGTCTGTCTCTCTCCTCCAGGTCTGTCTCCCCTCCCAGGTCTGTCTCCCTCCCAGGTCTGTCTCTTTCTCCCCAGGTCTGTCTCTCCCTCCCAGGTCTGTCTCCCTCCTCCCAGGTCTGTCTCTCCCTCTCCCCAGGTCTGCCTCTCCTCCAGGTCTTGTCTCCTCTCCCTCCCAGGTCTGTCTCTCCCTCCCAGGTCTGTCTCTCTCCCAGGTCTGTTCTCCTCCCAGGTCTGTCTTTCCTCCCAGGTCTGTCTCCCTCCCAGGTCTGTCTTTCTCCCAGGTCTGTTCCCCCTCCCTCCCAGGTCCTCCTCCTCCCGTCTCTCCCTCCCAGGTCTGTCTCTCTCTCCAGGTCTGCCTCTCCTCCCAGGTCTTCCTCCCAGGTCTGTCTCCCTCCCAGGTCTGTCTCCTCTCCCGCAGGTCTGTCTCTCTCCCAGGTCTGTTCCTCCTCCCAGGTCTGTCTCTCCTCCCAGATCTGTTTCTTCCTCCAGGTCTTCCCTCCTCCCAGGTCTGTCTCTCCCCTCCCAGGTCTGTTTCTCCTCTCCCAGGTCTGGTCCCTCTCTCCCAGGTCTGTCTCTCTCCCTCCCAGGTCTGTCTCTTTTCTCTCCCAGGTCTGTTCCTCCCTCCCAGGTCTGTCTCCTCCCAGGTCTGCTCTCCCAGGTCTGCTCTCCCTCCCAGGTCTGTCTCTTTCTCCCAGGTCTGTCTCTCTCCGCTGTCTTCTCCCAGACTGTTTCACCTCCCTCCCAGGTCTGTCTCTCTCTCCGGTCTGTCTGTCCTCCCAGTCTTCTCTCCCCTCCCAGGTCTGCCCTCCTCCCAGTCTGTCTCTTCCCAGGTCTGTCTCTCCTCCCAGGCCTGCCTCCTCCCAGGTCTGTCTCAGTCTGTTTTCCTCCTCCCAGGTCTGTCTCTCCTCAGGTCTGTCTCTCCCTCCCTCCAGGTCTGTTTCCCCCTCCTCTCAGGTCTGTTTCTCCTTCCCTTTCCCAGATCTGTTCTTCCCTCCCCTCCCAGGTCTGTCTCTCCTCCCAGGTCTGTCTCTCTCCTCTCCCTCCCAGGTCTGTCTCTCCCTCCCCAGGTCTGTCTCTCCTCCCAGGTCTGTCTCCTCCAGGTCTGTCTTCCCTCCCTCCCAGGTCTGTCTCTCCCTCCCAGGTCTGTCTTCCTCTCCTCCCAGGTCTGTCTCTCCCTCCCAGGTCTGTCTCTTTCTCCCAGGTCTGTCTCTCCTCCTCCCAGGTCTGTCTCTCCCTCCCAGGTCTCTCTCCCTCCCCTCCCAGGTCTGTCTCTTTCTCCCTCCCAGGTTGTCTTCCCTCCCTCCCAGGTCTGTCTCTCCCCTCCCAGGTCTGTCTCTCCCTCCCAGGTCTGTTCTTCCCTCCTCCCAGTCTGTCTCTCTCCCTCCAGGTCTGTCTCTCCCTCCCAGGTCTGTCTCTCCCTCCCAGGTCTGTCTCTCCCTCCAGTTCTCTCCCTCCCTCCCAGGTCTGTCTCTCCCTCCAGGTCTGTCTCTCCCTCCCAGGTCTGTCTCTCCCCCTCCCTCCCAGGTCTGTCTCTTTCTCCCAGGTCTGTCTCTCCCTCCCTCCCAGGTCTGTCTCTTTCTCCCAGGTCTGTCTCTTTCTCCCAGGTCTGTCTCTCCCCTCTCCCAGGTCTGTCTCTTTCTCCCCAGGTCTGTCTCTCCCCCCCAGGTCTGTCTCTCCCTCCCCGTCTACCTCTCCCTCCCTCCAGGTCTGTTTCTACCTCCCAGGTCTGTCTCTCCCTCCCAGGTGTCTCTTCCTCCCTCCCAGGTCTGTCTCTCCCTCCCAGGTCTGTCTCTCCCTCCCAGGTCTGTCTCCCTCCCTCCCAGGTCTGTTTCTACCTCCTCTCAGGTCTGTTTCTCCCCCCTGTCTGGCTCTTCCCCTCCCTCCCAGGTCTGTCTCTCCTCCAGGTCTGTCTCCTCTCCAGGTCTGTCTCCTCCCTCCCTCCCAGGTGCTGCTCCTCCCAGGTCTCTCCCTCTTTCTCCAGGTCTGTCTCTCCCTTCCTCCCAGGTCCCCTCCTCCTCTCCCAGGTCTGTCTCTTTCTCCCAGGTCTGTCTCTCCCTCAGGTCTGTCTCTCCCTCCCAGGTCTGTCTCCCCTCCCTCCCAGGTCTGTTCTTCCCTTCCTCCCAGGTCTGTTCTTCCCTCCCTCCCAGGTCTGTTCTTCCCTCCCTCCCAGGTCTGTCTCTTTGTCCCAGGTCTGTCTCTCCCTCCCAGGTCTGTCTCTCCCTCCCTCCCAGGTCTGTTCTGCCCTCCCTCCCAGGTCTGTCTCTCCCTCCCAAACAGTTTCCGATACAAATACTGAAAAACCTCCCAAGACCCACAAGACATCTCCAAACATTACACTGGTATATTCTGAATAATTAAGTGATTTTTCTAGTTAATTGTAACCTGGAAATAACATCAGCGATTTTAAATGTTGAAATATGAAAATAAACATTATTTCCAGGAGGTGTTGGCGGCCGGTAGTCGACCATGGGCACACGAGGACGCTATGTAAGTACTGTATTGTTTTGTGGAAGTTGTATGTGAGATGGTTCCTGAATCAGGTAAGCCCTTACCTGACCTAACCTAACTCTATTAGGCCCCAACATGACCTAACCTAATCTAACCTAACCTGACCTAACCCAACCCAACTCAACCCAGTTCAAAGCTAGTAGTCCCCCAACTTGACCTAACCCTAACCTATTTTAACCACGAAGAATTAGGGTCCAGAAAAGGGCCTTTCCCAATGAACAGGTTAGGTTGTCTGGCCCCATATTAGGAATGGAGCCAAGCTGGTGATAATGGCACAGTACTTTAATCATATCGATATTATTCCTCAACTTCTTATACCATGTGTGTCTCTTGAATTATGTCACCATTATTATGCTGTATTGTCATTTACCAAGGTGGGAGTTAATGCAAATGAATGTGATAAATATGTGAGAAGTAAAAAAAAATAATGTCGGTCATGCAATAATAGGAATGTGAAAAAGTATAATCCTCTGGGAGTTACAAGATGGATTTTACGGCTCCTACAGTCTGAACTGGCGATAAGATATACTTCAGTTTCCCCTGATAAGAGTTTATGTTCGGTGATAGGAATATTTTTTGTAGATAAACGTGATGCATATGTGGTAAAAGAGTCACAGATCATCATGGTGTAAAGAAATGTAGAGTAAACGTTTGAGGCTGGGACAGTTTCAATACTCTGATAAGATGTAATTTAGATTCCCCGACAAGAGTTCGTTTTCCAGAGCAATAATTAATAAGTGGAACATGAGAGAGAAAGTTTGTATTGGAGAAAGTCACTGAGAAATGTATACGAGGAGAAAAGTTTTGATTCCCGACATTGTAAGATAAATGGACTGACTGTCATGAAGAGTGAGTTACAATGTGGTTTTTTTACACGGACTAAACCTAACCTAACCTAACCTAAAATTAAAATCTTAGGATATATATTTTTAGGTTACTTAAGGTAAGATTAGGGTTGATTTATTTACGTTGGTGTGTGTTTTTTTTAAGAACTTCGTGGTAGTACTGCGTGTCTATTAGTCGCTAGCATGTCCAACTGGGGTAATACTTGAGATGGCTTGTGTGACCTTACTATACTGTTTTTCCTTCATTTTGTGTGTGTAAAATTATTAGCCTTTATATCCTCAGGCAGAGACAGGTTAATCATGAAAAAAATAATCTTCATTCATTCAATCAAAGTACCATCCTTATGTCTGAGGGTTGGTGACCACATCCCTTAATTACCTTAGTGGTTGGCCATGCTGTTGTACCTTGTCTGTAGAGTTGTTAGTCCTAAGGCCCCCAGTCTACTTGGATAATCAAGATGAGATATAGTTCCGGGGATCATCTTAGTCGCTCTGTGTTGCACCTTTTCGACTACTGCAAACGTTCCCTGGTTGGCTTTAGCAGTTCTCCCAGATGCCCTCGTTCAGCCATCCTGTGTTTCCCTTTGTCTGGTTCTCCTACCCTTAGCATTACCCGCCATTCCCAATATCTCCTCGTCCTTTATTATATGACCTGTTAGCCCATGTTGGTCAAGTCTGGTTCATTTTTACTTTTCTTTATCCTCTTCCCTACTTGATAACTTTTCGGGCGATCGGTCACGTCCTTGTTAAACACTTTTGGCAATTATTTCCCCGGAACGTGTTTACATAAGTACTGGTTCACGACAAGACATCCACTTCGAAAATTTCCAGAACTCCGACAGATTAAAGTAGCGTAAAGATCTACTTTAGTCTGCCCGACAAAAAGAAAATTTTCTACGCGACAACAACATCTTGGCCTCGTCAAGTGAGAGAACATCTCTACTCATTTTACCACAGACTAACGTAACTAAAACTAGTTATTATTATCGCAGGATCTTTATGATGTGTTGTTAAATAAAATTAGCAGAAACTCGTGATATTTTTTTACAGTTTAATAATGATATTTTAATTAGAAATAATTTTAAAATTAATATATTTTATACATGTTTAAAAAAAGTATTTTCTTATTCAGTTAATTAAAACTCCAATATTTTAACGTGTTTATGATGGTACTTTGTTTACTAGAATTAAGTAAAACTAGGGATTTTATGTTACTGTATTTTCATTTGATAGATAGTGAAGGTAATTTGCATATTTTAGCAGGGTGTTATTAAGGTAATTCATTTACTTAGAACTGTGTGTGTGTGCGAGAGAGAGAGAGAGAGAGAGAGAGAGAGAGAGAGAGAGAGTTATGTATTTGAAAGAGGAAGTTCAATAGGAGATTAATACATCCGGAGGTGAAAATATATCGCCACCATAACTTATTAAAGGTTCACACACACACTTAGAGAGAGGGGGGGGGGGCACTTTCTTAGCCCCACTTAACGTATTTGACCTTATTTACCTACTGGCCACTTACTAGAGGTGGCCATGCTGAGGGAAGGAGGCCAGTGGCATGTGTAGGATCTCTCCATTGTTCTTGATAGTCTTGTCTAGGGCTAATTTGAAACCAAGTATTGCTCGCGAATCCACAACTTGGCGATAGAAGAGAGAAAGAAAGAGGCGTTTCATGTTGCTCATTTTTAATTCTACTTCTCATATAATAACAATAATACATTATATTATAGAATAGATAATACCTCGGCTAAACTTGTGACGTAGTGACTTGACAACATATATTACTCACGGAGGAGATGATGAACGTCCTAGGACGGTGGTGACCAAAATGTTGTGTGTCGCTGCTAAACTCGCTAGTGTCCCTCAGATCCTGATCATTTCGCTACAAGGTAAATTACTCCGCTATAATACGTGAACTATTGGACGTGGATCCCTGTCGACCAGGTCACTCGAGTAGTCATGGGGTTAAATATCCCCCCCAAAAAAATGTAATCATAAGAATCACTCATTTCATTCATCGTGGGGCAGTACAGTATATCAAAATATTACCCAACTCATTGAGAGAACACCGAGTAATAGCCAGTTTACTCACCAACAAATCAACACACAGCTTATTACCCTCTCCTGCATAATGATTACTAAGAGGAGTGACCCTGTTATGGGAACTCAGCGAACAGTGGAACTAGAAAATAGCGGAACTCGCTTAGAAGCAATGAGTTCCCTGACCATGACACCGACTTAACTCAAATTAAACCATCAACCAGGAGCCACTCATTAACAGACAATTAATAGAAAACAACAGAATGATTTTGAAGCAGCTACATTATTATTTTCTTGGCAACACAAACTAAGGCTTTTGAAGGTCACCAAAATATAGAGCACTAGACAACCTCTGATAATGATGATAATGTTTTAGATCTATAGAAGTTGGTGACGAAGTATGATGGAGTCCTTACAATATAACTTACTACCGAGTCCATAATATTGTGGGCACTGAACGTTACTATACACAACATATTCTGAATTATGATAGGTTAGATCAGGTCAGGTCAGGTTAGGTGAGTCGTTGCTACCTTTACCAAGATAAAACAGCGGTGTGTGGTTACTGTGTGAGATAAACATAACTAATACAGTTTATGCCCATGAGCCACGTATTTTGTTTCTGTCTATCATTCTGCCTGACAAGCTAAAACTAATTAACTAATCCTTTTATTGTTACAGATTCATATTTAGTTTTTTGAGTATTACACTATATGAATCATTGTCCCGTACTGTCGGAAAAATATATATATAATATTTTTGCCTATCTATATACAACGACCACACTCCCTACGTCACTACCCTCTGTGTGAAGAAATATTTACTTTGCATGACACACCTTAGCGAGTAGCAAGTTATATCCTCTCGTGGTGGTGGTGGTGGTAGTAGTGGTGGTGGTTAGTGGTGGTGGTGGTGGTGGTGGTGGTGGTGGTGGTGGTGGTGGTGTTAGTGGTGGTGGTAGTAGTGGTGGTGGTGGTGGTGTTAGTGGTGGTGGTAGTAGTGGTGGTGGTGGTGGTGGTAGTGGTGGTGGTGGTGGTGGTGGTGGTGGTGGTGGTGGTGGTGGTGGTGGTGGTGGTGGTGGTGGTAGTGGTGGTGGTGGTGGTGGTGGTGGTGGTGTTAGTGGTGGTGATGGTGGTGGTGGTAGTGGTGATGGTGTAGTGTGTGGTAGTAATGGTGGTGGTAATGGTAGCGGGTGGTGGCACCGGTGGTGGTAGTGGTGATGGTGTGGGTGTGGGTAGTGGTGTGGTAGTAATGGTGGTGGTAATGGTAGCGGTGGTGGTGGCACCGGTGGTGGTAGTGGTGGTGATGGTGATGGTGGTAGTAATGGTGGTGGTAATGGTAGCGGTGGTGGTGGCACCGGTGGTGGTAGTGGTGGTGATGGTGATGGTGGGTAATGGTGGTGGTAATGGTAGCGGTGGTGGTGGCACCGGTGGTGGTAGTGATGATGGTGGTAGTGGTGATGGTGCAGTGATGGTGGTAGTAACGGTGGTGGTAATGGTAGCGGTGGTGGTGGTGGTACCGGTGGTGGTAGTGGTGGTGATGGTGGTGGTAGTGGTGATGGTGTAGTGGTGATGGTGGTAGTAATGGTAATGGTAGCGGTGGTGGTGGTGGTGGTACCGGTGGTAGTGGCGGTGATGGTGGTGGTGGTGTAGTAGTGGTGATGGTGTAGTGGTGATGGTGGTAGTAATGGTGGTGGTAATGGTAGCGGTGGTGGTGGCACCGGTGGTGGTGGTGGTGATGGTGTAGTAATGGTGGAGCGGTGGTGGTGGTGGTAGTGGATGATGGTAGTGGTGATGGTGCAGTGGTTAATGGTGGTGGTAATGGTAGCGGTGGTGGTGGTGGTGGCAACGGTGGTAGTGGTGGTGATGGTGGTGGTGGTGGCAGTGGTGATGGTGGTAGTAATGGTGGTGGTAATGGTAGCGGTGGTGGTGGTGGTGGTACCGGTGGTGGTAGTGGCGGTGATGGTGGTGGTGGTAGTGGTGATGGTGATGGTGATGGTGTGTGGTGGTAGTAATGGTGGTGGTAATGGTAGCGGTGGTGGTGGTAGTGGTGGTGGTGGTGGTAGTAGTGATGGTGTATGGTGAGTGGTGGTGTGGTAGTAATGGTGGTGGTAATGGTAGCGGGTGGTGGTACCGGTGGTGGTAGTGATGATGGTGTAGTGGTGATGGTGTAGTGGTGATGGTGGTAGTAATGGTGGTGGTAATGGTAGCGGTGGTGGTGGTACCGGTGGTGGTAGTGGTGGTGATGGTGGTGGTGGTAGTAATGGTAGTAGGAGATGACATACAGTAGTTCCTGAAGCATCTTAGTCTCTTTCTTCCTTCCAGTGAGTCTCTTTAAATACATAAATTATTCATGTATGTGTGGCAAAAGGAAGGGAGATGTATGAAGAAGGAGGGAGAGAAGGAGAAGTGAGGGGGAGGGAGGGAAGAAGGGAAGGGCGAGGTATGATGAGGGAGAGAGAACGAGCGGTGAGGAGGGAGGAAGAGGAGGAGGGAGAGGAAACGGGAAGTGAGAGAGGTGAGGACAAGAGGAAGGGGAAAAAGGGGTGAAGGAGGGAAGGGAAAGAGGTGAAGAGGAGGACAGCAGAGAGAGAGAGAGAGAGAAAGAGGAACCATTCTCTCCCATTCTCTCTCACTTTAAGTTATTTCAGTTGTGTGTCTGTCATGTGCCTTTTATTATCCCTCGCCACCTGAACCCTGAGGGATATAGCATTGGGCTTCGTCTCCTCTTTACGTCTGTATGTCCTGTGCGTTTGTCTGTATGTTTGTGTGTCCCGTCTGTGTGTTTGTATATCCGTAACTAACATAATTATGTCTATGTTAAGGCAGCAAATTTATGAGACAATTACCTCTTAGGAATTACTGTACCTTTATATGTAAACCTGCATGTATACCTGTACTTTCATGTATACCTGTACCTATACATATACCTTACCTGTATATGTATCTATACTTGTGAATATTATAACTTTACACTATTATTGTTAAGAATATTCACACGCTTTGTTTACCTGCTAAAATATTGTATTGGAAGTCAATTTTAATAAAGTGGATTGTATTGTTGGCGGCTAGTCTGCCTTATTCCTACACGAGAGAGGGGTGGAGAGGGAGTCAGGGGAGGAGAGGGAGAGAGCGGGAGGAAGGAAAACGAGAGGGGGGAGAGAAGAGGAGAGAGGAATAAGGAAAAGGAAATGGGGAGAGGGAAGGAAGGAAGGAGAGGACGTGACCAAGATGAATGGAAGACATTTATTCAGGCTGTACTGCTGCGAGGGTAAAGGCTGGCTCTCTCTCTCTCTCTCGCGCGCACGCAGTTTCCTCCTTTCTTTCATTCATTCTAAAAGCATTAAGGGTACAAATTCTCTCTCTCTCTCCTTCTCTGTTTCTTCCTTTCTTTCATCATATATGCATTAGCTGTCATTAATTTTCACACACACACACACACACACACACACACACACAGCATAATATACCCCCTGCCGTCAGTATCACTCTCGCTACCATTGTGTTTTGGTATTCACAAGGCGAGCGTCATCTGGCTGGCTGGGAGCTGCTTCATGCATGACGTGTGAACTGCTTCGTGCATGACGTGTGTAATGACGAGTCAAGGGCGGCGTCACAGGAGGGAAGGAATGAGGCGCTGTGATTTAATGGATGATGTGGGAGGGAGGCGCTGTGATTTGGATGGTGAATGTGGGAGGGAGGCGCTGTGATTTGTAAGAAGGTGCGTGGGAGGTGGTGTGATTTGGAGGAAAATGGGACCAGGGAGGCGCTGTTATAGTGACATGCAGGAGGGAAGGAGTGAGGTAATGTGATTTATTGGGGCATGTAGGAGGGAGGCACTGTTAACTATAGTGTGGGAGGGAGGCACTGTTAACTATAGTGTAGGAGGGAGGCACTGTTAACTATAGTGTAGGAGGGAGGCACTGTTAACTGTGGTGTAGGAGGGAGGCACTGCACTGTGGTAGGTAGGAGGGAGGCACTGTTAACTATAGTGTGGAGGGAGGCAGTGTAGGAGGGAGGCACTGTTAACTATAGTGTGGGAGGGAGGCACTGTTAACTAGTGTAGGAGGGAGGCACTGTTAACTATAGTGTAGGAGGAAGGCACTGTTAACTATAGTGTAGGAGGGAGGCACTGTTAACTATAGTGTGGGAGGGAGGCACTGTTAACTGTGGTGTAGGAGGGAGGCACTGTTAACTGTGGTGTAGGAGGGAGACACTGTTAACTATAGTGTAGGAGGGAGGCACTGTTAACTATAGTGTAGGAGGGAGGCACTGTTAACTGTGGTGTAGGAGGGAGGCACTGTTAACTATAGTGTAGGAGGGAGGCACTGTTAACTATAGTGTAAGAGGGAGGCACTGTTAACTATGGTGTAGGTTGGTGACACTAGAATGCAGACCATCAGACAAAGACGTGAACATCACATAGAACACAATAAATAATAAATATGCGTAACTTTTCAAATTCATAACAAGAACTTTTTAACTACAAAAAAATAATACAGTATAGTTTAGTTATGAAATACAGTCAAAATACAATTACTGTACCTGATACGTGAACACCCATGGGAAGGCTATACTGTAGAAGATGCGGTACTTTAGTGAACCTGGGGCCGTATTCCTAGAGGATCTTATGTCAAGGTTTACGGTAACTTGCGATGTGAGAACCTATTTTAGTCGCTTGTCTTAACTAACGATATAAACGTGACCGGTAATATGGCGTCGTTTTGTGATTGTTGGGACTCGAACGTTTAGGTAAGAGTAGCGTACTTTAATACACCTATACTGTATGATCAGAATAACTTAACGGTGTATGGGTATTAGGTCCCGGGGGCGTGAAGTCAGACACACACACACACACACACACACACACACACACACACACACACACACACACACACACACACACACACACACTTCTTTAGTTAATCTCGAAATACATAAACTTGAAAATAAAAAATGATAATATAAATTTTCACTTGCCATACACACAGGAGAAAGCGTTATATAAATAACTAGAGTAATGAAATAAAATAATTACGCCAACTTGATGTAAATAAAATATAAGAATAATAAAACTGTCTACGTTAAGGTTAGGTTAGGTTAGGTTAGGTTAGGTTCGGAAAGGCTTGGTTAGGTTCGGAAAGGCTTGGTTAGGTTCGGAAAGGCTTGGTTAGGTTCGGAAAGGCTTGGTTAGGTTAGGTTAGGTTAGGTTCGGAAAGGCTTGGTTAGGTTCGGTTTGGTTTGGTTAGGCTTGCTTTGGTTCGTCCATTAAGTTCGGTTCCATTACTTTCGGTTCCATTAGGTTCGGTTCCATAGGTTCGGTTCCATAGGTCCGGTCCCATTAGGTTCGGTTCCATTAGGTTCGGTTCCATTAGGTTCGGTTCCATTGGGTTCGGTTCCATTAGGTTCGGTTCCATTAGGTTCGGTCTCCATTAGGTTCGGTTAGGACGTTAGATGTATCGGATGAGGAGCATTCTCAGTGTTGCCATAGGGTCCTATATAACACACCTTTACGCCGCAGTAGCTTCCTCCTCGCCCACAACGGGAATCTTTTGTTACGTTGTAGTCTGATTCCAGGTAAGACACAGTCGCTGAATCTCCTGACTGACGGTCGGCTCAAAGATACAACCAATACCTGGAAAAAGTAGTTAGGTATATATTTTATTGTTTGCTTTTGGTGTTTCTTCATCTGGTTTGTTATATCGACGATGAATTTAATTTGTGGAAAAGAAAACGGGCGTGGACTTAATTTGGCGGAAGAGATAAAGGTATACTGTTAAACTATCTTTTATTTTCGCGGTAGTGCTAAGTTGGCGGCCAAAATGACGTCAGATTTTATGCTGAGACTCTATACTATTGCTTGACGCTTCCCTTTGTTCAGTTAAAAGGAAAAAAATTGCATATACCGGTACACTTTTCAGAATCCGGATGCCGGATCTCTGATGGAGGGGGGGGCTGATGAAGAGAGAGAGAGAGAGAGAGAGAGAGAGACAGAGAGAGAGAGAGAGAGACAGAGAGAAGAGGGTTCTGAAATGTTAATCCCAGTTTATTTCACCTGAGATTAGACACCTATACTTGTTTCACCTAACCTAACCTAACCTAACGCTACCCTAAAGCTAACCTGATCTAACCTAATGATAACGTAACACTAACTTCTCTCCAACTAACCTAACCCCTAAGATAACATTAGGTGTAATATTCGGTAAGATGAACTGAAGCATTTAACCACTGAGCCATTGAAATCCTGAACCACCGAACCACTGAACTCCTGAACCATTGAACCTCTGAAGCATCTGCGTGAGAATATTGAAAATAAAATAATAATAATAATAATAAGAATAAAGAAGAAGAAGAAGAAGAAGAAGAATTACAAAATATAATATAATAGAAACAACAATAACAAAATAAAAATACATAATACATAAATACACAATAATTTAACAATAACAGCCGACTGTAAACCCCACACAGGTGTTGAATCCCTATGTGTGTGTGTGTGTGTGTGGGGGTGAGTGATAATGAAGGTCCTCAGAGAACACTAACCAGCACTGACACAATTAATAAAAGTATTTTCTGGACGGAATAGCTAGTACCTGTGATTGGGAATGAGACGCACTGGTAAAGATAACACTTCTATTCCTTCCAACACTACAGATGAAATCAATATATAATTGTACACAAGCACTAGAGTACTTCTAAAGGGTCTTGCAACACTACAATGGGAAACATAAGTTGTACACTCGCAACAAAAAAGTATCGGCATACTGTAGTGTGAACAATTTGAGACCAGTGACGATAGGTATTGGGAAGGAGTTGTTCCAGCTGTATGTTGGTCCCATGTGCTACTATGGCCTGGTCATGAAACAAACCGTTATGAATAAGGTCGAAAGTGAAAAATAGACAGTATGAAATATGAGGAGCCTTGTTAACAAAATTATTTGTGATACTTGTGAATATTGCCACAGTAATTTATGCTACCAAATAAACCACTCAACCTGGTCGTCCTGATGGGTGGTGCAGCGTGGACGGCTGCCTCGAGACCTGTCGTCTGTAGCACCAGTTTCGAGGTATCGCCGAATCCAGTGCAGCGGTGTTCCTGTGAACACCAACCCACTGGCTAATTGTGACGCCGAACCCGTTATGAAGGCAATACATAGCGCTCGTGTTCTCTGAGGTTTCCAGTCGTCGCATGTGTAGATCTCTTACTGCTTCATATTGCCTCTGTTTTATACCCACGTTCACACATAGACCGAACCTCGCCATCATTCAGTCGACACAAAGCAACACTGAAAAGAGGAAACAAACACATTGATTGTCAGCCATATGGCAACACCTAGTGGAGAGGGGTTATGAGGATACACTTACCAACCTTTCCCAATAGTGTATACGATCGTTGGAAGTCGTCGATCTCACCCTGCACCGATACTTTTGGTCGAATGCACATGGCACCAACAAAAATTATTAAAGATATTAATTCTATCCAAAAAGAACTAATAATGCAGTAGTAACTTCGTACACCAGAACGAGGAACTCACCTGAAACAATCCCTTAATGCATCCTACAACACTTAGTAGCATATAAAACATTTAGAAAATATTACTGGCACGGATGAAAATGCCTAAAGTGCATCCGACAAATTATAGTAGTCCCTGAGGAATAGAAATCCTGATTTATTCATATTACACAAGAACATGGATCAATCATAGCCTGTCTGGGATGACCCACAAAATACTATCCTAAATACACAGAGCCCGAAGGTTGAACTACTAACCTGCCAAGTGGCAGGCATTAACAAGAAACCGAGAAAATCACTATGACCCGTCAGGCAGGCGGGTGCTCTGCTGTTTTTCATTACTCTTTCTAGGTTTAGGAGTCATGATTGTATTTCACCAATATCCGTAAACATGCATAATAAGTTCCAGAATACACCTGCACTTTAAAGTGCTGCAGCATCAAATAATTCTGAAGAGGAACTCCTACGTCGACGTGTAGTCAACTATAGGGTCGTTGGCCTCACACCTGGACTTGATTATTTGAACCACATACACCCAATAGTGGGGAGATGAATGTCTCTACATAACCACTCAGAATTCCAGGTCCCAGCGTGTGACCCTTCATTCACCAGTCTGCACTCAGTTGGCTTACTCCCAGTACTTCAAAGACGGGGAGCAACCCGTCAGCCCAGCCTAGTCAGGCCAGCTCAGAGTACAACCAGGTGAACTGAGATTGCCGGAGGTTTCTGTGGTATTGTATGAACCTTGGTTTCTTTTATACTAGGATTAGCCCACCCAGGCACAGGTCACTAACCCACATCGGGCCTGGGGGTGAACCAAAATGAAATACAGGAATGGAAAATAATTTAGGAAATCAAGAGTGAGAAAATGATATATGCGTTGTGTTGTTAATAGTGAGAGAAACAATTGAGATCCTGCAATTATGTGTAAGTGAGGCAGAAAGTCGATCAGCAACCTGGGACTTGGTCACAATTTTTGTGATGCCATATAGCAGCAGGGTTTACCATTAGACAATACATTATGCCCAATATTTTCCCAGGCGGTAGTACCTACCTGTTTGATAGCTGCCTACTACCTGGTGGGGAGATTTGAGTTAGCCAGGTCGACCAAGCCACCAGTGCGTTGTGGCCCAGTAGCTTGTCATCAGAGACACCTGTTCACTCACTGGTCGGGTTGTTCTGGCCGTGCCTTGCCAGCTATATCTTCCACACCACCAACCAAGTGGGTCTCGTGAGCCTGCAAAAGGAGGTTTTGTTAACTACTGTTAAATTCCTTTCTCCGCCCTTTAAACACTGCCTGAGATCGAATAAGGACTTACTTGCAACAGGAATCACGTCGTGAAGGACCAAGGCCAGGTGGTCGCTTTCTCGGCCGAGCACGTATTTAGACATCCGTCTGGGTCCAGTGACCGCCAACTGATTGAGACTGTCAAAGACAGCATCCTCAGGGCCTCGCCTGCCCTCTTATGACGTCATCTATTCGCGTATTTTTTAGTTTTCCTAGGGACACACGTAACATATTTTGAACTGGGAAACTATCCACAATAACTTGAAATTTTATAATTGTCCTTAACGGCATACATAGTGTCGACATTAATTGATAAAGTACATTTAGGATTTATGTGGGCTAGCGAGGCGGGCAGTACTGTAGTTCAAAATACATCCGCTCGGATGCTTGAGCGTTGGTTGGCTTTGTTTCAAACCCGCCACCAGGCATGAGTAGTTTCAGCCTGGCATATTTATGTTCCCCTGTTCGGCAGATCGGTCATTTTTGTTCTAACGTCTCTAAATATCACAATAAAATTTCTCAATATTACAATCGACCGCCCTAAAAAGACAGCACTGTCCTCATGTGCTGAGAGAAAAAATATGCCTACAACTCCCCAGAGGAGACCTGCTCTATTAACTGCATCTCACACCTGCGACACACTTAAGCAGCATTTCCGTCCTCCAAATTCCGGCACCCCTGTTGATGCTACTTTGAGTTTGTTCCCCTGATATATATATATATATATATATATATATACACACATGTGTGTGTGACAGGTATTGAGAGAGAGAGGACGCCCTAACATCCTAACATGAGGACACACAGGAACCACATAATTATAAAACTAACTCTCTGTGCCTGTGGAAAGTCCCTGATAACACACACACACACACACACACACACACACACACACACACACACACACACACACACACACACACACACACACACACACACACACATATCGTTTGAAATAAGTCGACGACTCCACATAAGAGTGTTTACATTACACCTCTTCTATCCATGTCCCATCTCCCACCACCAAACTCCTCAGCGTTAATATAGATGACAACCTGAACTAGAAAATACACGTCAATACAACCGTCAAATGTCCCAGCTATCATCGCCACATCTCCGTCGTCTTGACCCCTGGATTTCGGGTCTGAGATCACCATAAATTGTAAATGAACGTTCGTGCTTTCTCAAACTTATGCTTCCCTGTCTGGTCGTCTTCTTAACTGTCTGCTCTTCCATAACCTGTTCTTCTTCCTTAACTGTCTGTTCTTCTTCCATAACTGTCTGTTCTTCTTCCATAACTGTCTGTTCTTCTTCCTTAACTGTCTGTTCTTCTTCCATACCGTCTGTCTGCTCTCCATAACCGTCTGTTCTTCTTCCATAACTGTCTGTTCTTCTTCCATAACTGTCTGTCCTCTTCCATAACCGTCTTCGTTCTTCTTCCATAACTGTCTGTTCTTCTTCCTAACTGTCTGTTCTTCTTCCATAACTGTCTGTTCTTCTTCCTTAACGTCTGGTCTTCTTCCTTAACTGTCTGTTCTTCTTCCATAACCGTCTCCATAACCGTTCGTTCTTCTTCCATAACTGTCTGTTCTTCTTCCATAACTGTTCGTTCTTCTTCCATAACTGTCTGTTCTTCTTCCATAACCGTCTGTCTTCCATAACTGTCTGTTCTTCTTCCATAACTGTCTGTTCTTCTTCCTTAACTGTCTGGTCGTCTTCCTTAACTTGTCTGTTCGTCTTCCATAACTGCCTCGTTCTTCTTCCATAACTGTCTTCGTCTTCCTTTCTTAACTGTCTGTTCTTCTTCCCACTGTCTGTTCTTCTTCCTTAACTGTCTGTTCTTCTTCTTAACTGTCTGTTCTTCTTCTTAACTGTCTGTTCGTCTTCCATAACCGTCTGTTCTTCTTCCTTAACTGTCTGTTCTTCTTCCTTAACTGTCTGTTCTTCTTCCATAACTGTCTGTTTTTTTTCCCTAACTGTCTGTTCTTCTTCCTTAACTGTCTGTTCTTCTTCCATAACTGTCTGGTCGTCTTCCTTAACTGTCTGTTCTTCTTCCTTAACTGTCTGTTCTTCTTCCATAACTGTCTTGTTCTTCTTCCATAACTGTCTGTTCTTCTTCCATAACTGTTCGTTCTTCTTCCATAACTGTCTGGTCGTCTTCCTTAACTGTCTGTTCTTCTTCCTTAACTGTCTGTTCTTCTTCCATAACTGCCCTGTTCTTCTTCCTTAACTGTCTGTTCTTCTTCCATAACTGTCTGTTCTTCTTTCTTAACTGTCTGTTCTTCTTCCATAACTGTCTGTTCGTCTTCCATAACTGTCTGTTCTTCTTCCATAACTGTCTTCGTTCTTTCTTTCTTAACTGTCTGTTCTTCTTCCTTAACTGTCTGTTCTTCTTCCTTAACTGTCTGTTCTTCTTCTTAACTGTCTGTTCTTTCTTCCAACTGTGTATGTTCTTCTTCCATAACAGTTCGTTCTTCTTCTTAACTGTCTGTTCTTCTTCCTTAACTGTCTGTTCTTCTTCCTTAACCGTCTGTTCTTCTTCTTAACTGTCTGGTCGTCCTCCCTTAACTCGTCTGCTCTTTCTTCTTAACTGTCTGTTCTTCTTCCATAACTGTGTGTCTTTCTTCCATAACTGTCTGTTCTTCTTTCAACTGTCTGTCTTTCTCTCCTTTAACTGTCTGTTCTTCTTCCTTAACTGCTCCGTTCTTCTTCCATAACTGTCCGGTCGTCTTCTCCTTAACTGTCTGTCTGCCTTCCATAACTGTCTGTTCTTCTTCCCAATCCGTCTGTTCTTCTTCCATAACTGTTCTTCCATAACTGTCTGTTTTTTTCTTCCAACTGTCTGTTCTTCCTTAACTGCCTGTTCTTTCCATAACTGTCTGTTCTTCCTTAATCATCTGTTCTATTCCATAACTGTCTGTTCTTCTTCCATAACTGTCTGGGTCCTCTCCATAACTCCGTTTTTTCCTTAACTGTCTGTTCTTCCTTAACTGTCTGGTCGTCTTCCAACCGTTCCGTTCTTCTTCCATAACTGTCTGTTCTTCTTCCATAACTGTCTGTTCTTCCTCAACCTGTTCGTTCTTCTTCCACAACTGTCAGTTTTTTTTCTCCTTAACTGTCTGTTCTTCCCCAACTGTCTGTTCTTCTCAACTGTCGTTCTTCCTTGTCTGTTCTTTCTTCCATAACTGTCTGTTCTTCTTCCATAACTGTCTGTTCTTCTTAACTGTCTGTTCTTCTTCCATAACCGTTCGGTCGTCTTCCATAACTTCGTCTTCTTTTTTCCTTAACTGTCTGTTCTTCCTTAACTGTCTGGTCTTCTCCATAACCGTCTGTTCTTCTTCCATAACTGTCTGTTCGTCTTCCTAACTGTCTGTTCTTCTTCCATAACTGTCTGTTCTTCTTCCTAAACTGTCTGTTCTTTTTCCTTAACTGTCTGTTCTCTCTCTTCCATAACCGTCTGTTCTTCCATAACTGTCTGTTCTTCCTTAACTGTCTGTTCTTCTTCCTTAACTGTCTGTTCTTTTCCATAACTGCTGTTCTTCTTCCAAAACTGTTCGTTCTTCTCTTCCATAACTGCTTTGTTCTCTTCCATAACCGTTCGTTCTTCTTCCATAACTGTCTGTTCTTCTTCCATAACTGTTCGTTCTTCTTCCATAACCGTCTTGCTTCTTCCATAACTGTTTGTTCCTTCTTTCTTAACTGTCTGTTCTTCTTCCATAACTGTCGTTCTTCTTCTTAACCGTCTGTTCCTTCTTTCTTAACTGTCGTTCTTCTTCCATAACTGTCTGTTCTTCTTCCATAACTGTTCGTTCTTCTTCTTAACCGTCTGTTCTTCTTCCTTAACTGTCTGTTCTTCTTCCTATCCGTCTGTTCTTCTTCTTCTTCCATAACTGTCTTCGTTCTTCTCTTTCTTAACTGTCTGTTCTTCTTCCCTTAACTGTCTGTTCTTCCTTAACTGTCTGTTCTTCTTCCTAACTGTCTGTTCTTCTTCCATAACTGTTCGTTCTTCCATAACTGTTTGTTCTTCTTCCATAACTGTCTGTTCTTCTTCCATAACCGTTCAGTTCTTCCATAACTGTCTGTCTCTCTTCTTCCATAACTGCCTGTTCTTCTTCCATAACCGTCTGTTCTTCTTCCATAACTGCCCGTTCTTCCATAACCGTTCGCGGTTCGTCTTCTCTCCATAACTGTGTGTTCTTTCTTCCATAACTGTCTTCGTTCTTCTTTCTTAACTGTCTGTTCTTCTTCCTTAACTGTCTGTTCTTTTTCTTCGTCTGTCTGCCTTTTTCCCACCGCCTGGTTCTTTTCTTCCATAACTGGCTCGTTCTTCCATAACCGTCTGTTCTTCTTCCATAACCGTCTTCGTTCTTCTTCCATAACCGTCTGTTCTCTTCCATAACCACCGTTCGTTCGTCTTCCATAACTGTGTGTGTTCTTCTTCCATAACTGCCCGTTCTTCTCTTAACCGTCTTCGTTCTTTCTTCCATAACTGTGTGTGTTCTTCTTCCATAACTGTCTGTTCTTCTTTCTTAACCGTCTGTTCTTTCTTCCTTAACTGTCTGTTCTTCTTCCTGTTCTGTCTGTTCTTCTTCCTTAACCACTGTTCTTCTTAACTGTCTGTTCTTCTTCCTTAACTGTCTGTTCTTCCTTAACTGTTCGTTCTTCTTCCTAACTGTCTGTTCTTCCATAACTGTTCGTTCTTCATAACCGTCTGTTCTTCTTCCATAAACTGTTCGTTCTTCTTCCATAACTGCCCGTTCTTCTTCCATAACTGCCCGTTCTTCTTCCATAATCCGCCTGCTCTTTCTTTCCATAACTGTCTGTTCTTCTTCCATAACTGTCTGCCCGTCTTCCTTAACTTCGTTCAATTTTCTCTTCCATAACCGTCTGGTCGTCTCCTTAACTGTGCGGACTTCTTCCATAACTGCCCGTTCTTCTTCTTAACTGCCCGTTCTTCTTCCATAACTGCCCGTTCTTTTTCCTTAACTGTTCGTTCTTTCTAACTGTCTGTTCTTCTTCCATAACTGTTCGTTCTTCCCTTAACTGTCTGTTCTTCTTTCCATAACCGTCTGGTCGTCTCTTAACTGTGTGTTCTTCCAACTGCTCTTTCTTAACTGTCTGTTCTTCTTCCTAACTGTCTGTTCTTCTTCCTTAACCGTCTGTTCTTCTTCCCAACTGCCCGTTCTTCCATAACCGTTCGGGTCGTCTTCCTTTAACTGTCTGTTCTTTCCATAACTGTTCGTTCTTCTTCCATAACTGTCTGTTCTTCTTCCGCAACTGCTCCGTTCGTCTTCTTCCATAACTGTGTGTTCTTCCATAACCGTCTGTTCCATAACTGTGTGTTCTTCCATAACCGTTCGTTCTTCTTAACCGTCTGTTCTTTCTTCCTTAACTGTCTGTTCTTCTTCCATAACCGTCTGTCGTCTTCCTTAACTGTCTGTTCTTCTTCCATAACTGTCTGTTCTTCTTCCATAACCGTTCGGTCGTCTTCCTTAACTGTCTTCGTTCTTCCTTTCCATAACTGCCTGTCTTCTTCTTCCGGCGTAACCGTCTGGCCGTCTTCCTTAACTGTCTTCGTTCTTCTTCCTAACTGCCTGTTCTTCTTCCATAACTGTTCGTTCTTCCTTAACTGTCTGTTCTTCTTCCATAACTGTCTGTTCTTTCCTTAATTGCCCGCTCATAACTGTCTGTTCTTTTCTTCCATAACTGTTCGTTCTTCTTCTTAACTGTCTGTTCTTCTTTCCTTAACTGTCTGTTCTTCTTCCATAACTGCCCGGTCGTCTCTTAACTGTCTGTTCTTCTTCCATAACTGTCTGTTCTTCTTCCATAACTGCCCGTCGTCTTCTTAACTGTCTGTTCTTCTTCCTAACTGTTCGTTCTTCCATAACCGTTCGTTCTCTTCCATAACTGCCTGTTCTTTTTCTTCCATAACTGCCTGTTCTTCTCTTGCATAACTGCCCGTTCTTCTTCCATAACCGCTCCGATCGTCTTCCTTAACTGTCTGTTCTTCTTCCATAACTGCCCGTTCTTCTTCCATAACTGCCCGTTCTTCTTCCATAACTGTCTGTTTCCATAACTGTCTGTTCTTCCTAACTGTCTGTTCTTCTTCCTTAACTGCCCGTTCTTCTTCTAACTGTCTGTTCTTCCATAACTGTCTGTTCTTCTTTCCTAACCGTCTGGTCGTCTTCCTTAACTGTCTGTTCGTCTTCCATAACCGTTCGTTCTTCCATAACTGTCTGTCTTCTTCTTTCTTAACTGTCTGTTCTTCTTCTTCCTTAACTGTCTGTTCTTTCTTCCTAACTGTCTGTTCTTCTAACTGTTCACTTCTTAACTGTCTGTTCGTCTTCCATAACTGTCTGTTCTTTTTCTTCCTTAACTGTCTGTTCTTCCTTAACTGTCTGTTCTTCTTCCATAACCGTCTGCTTCCCTAACTGTTCGTTCTTCCTTAACTGCCCGTTCTTCCATAACTGTCTGTCGTCTTCTTAACTGTCTGTCTTCTTCCTTAACTGTCTGTTCTTCTTCCATAACTGCCCGTTCTTCCTTAACTGTCTGTTTTCTTCCATAACCGTCTGTTCTTCTTCCATAACTGTCTGGTCGTCTTCCTTAACTGTCTGTTCTTCTTCTTCCTAACTGCCTCGTTCTTCTTCCATAACTTGAACGTTCTTCCTAACTGCCTGTTCTTCTTCCAACTGTCTGTTCTTCTTTCTTAACTGTCTGTTCTCTTCCAAAACTGTCTGTTCGTCTTCCATAACTGTCTGTTCTTTCCAACTGTCTGTTCTTCTTCTAACTGTCTGTCTTCTTCCTAACTGTCTGTTCTTCATCCTTAACTGCCCGTTCTTCTTTCTTAACTGCTCCGTTCTTTCCATAACTGTGGTGTTCTTCTTCCATAACAGTCTGCCTTCTTAACTGTCTGTTCTTCCTTAACTGTCTGTTCTTCCTTAACTGTCTGTTCTTCTTTTCTAACTGTCTGGTCGTCTCTCCTTAACTGTCTGCTCTTCTTTCTAACTGTCTGTTCTTCTTCCATAACTGTGTGTTCTTCCATAATCAAGTCTGTTCTTTTCTAACCTGTTCCTCCTTAACTGTCTGTTCTTCCTTAACTGTCTGTTCTCTTCATAACTGTTCGGTCAGTTCCTCTCTAACTGTCTGTTCGCCTTCCATAACTGCCTGTTCTTCTTCAATTGCCCGTTCTTCTTCCTTAACTGTCTGTTCTTCCATAACTGTCTGTTCTTCTTTCCATAACTGCCTGTTCTTCTTCCTGTACCGCCCTGCTCTTTCTTCCCATAACTGCTCCGTTCTTCTTCCGGCACACCGTCTGGCCGTCTTCCTTAACTGTCTGTTCTTTCTTCCCACCGTCTGTTCTTCTTCCATAACTGTCTGTTCTTCTTTCCTTAACTGTCTGTTCTTTCTTCCATAACTGCCTGCCTTCTTTCTTTTCTTAACTGTCTGTTCTTCCAAACTGTCTGTTCGTCTTCCATAACTGTCTGCCCTCTTCCATAACTGTTCGTTCTTCTTTCTTAATCAGTTCGTTCTTCCTTAACGTCTGTTCTTCATCCTTAACTGTCTTCCGTTCTTCTTAACTGTCTGTTCTTCTTCCATAACTGTGTGTGTTCTTCTTCCATAACAGCTCCGTTCTTCTTCTTAACTGTCTGTTCTTTCCTTAACTGTCTGTTCTTCTTCCTAACCCGTTCTTCTTCTTAACTGTCTGGTCGTCTTCCTTAACTGTCTGCTCTTCTTTCTAACTGTCTGTTCTTTCCATAACTGTGTGTTCTTCCATAACTGCCCGTTCTTCTTTCTTAACTGTCTGTTTCCTTAACTGTCTGTTCTCTTCCTTAATTGCCTGTTCTTCCATAACCGTCTGGTCGTCTTCCTTAACTGTCTGTTCGTCTTCCATAACTGCCCGTTCTTCTTCCTTAACTGCCCGTTCTTCTTCCTTAATCCGTCGTCTTCTTCCATAACTGTCTGTTTTTCCTTAACTGTCTGTTCTTCCTAACTGTCTGTTCTTTCTTCCATAACCGCCTGTTCTTCCTTAACTGTCTGTTCTTATTCCATAACTGTTCGTTCTTCTTCCAACTGTCTGGTCGTCTTCCATAACTGCTCCGTTTTTCCTAACTGTCTGTTCTTTTCCTTAACTGTTCGGTCGTCTTCCAACTGTTCGTTCTTCCATAACTGCCCGTTCTTCCATAACTGCTCCGTTCTTCCTTAACTGCTCCGTTCTTCCATAACTGTCTGTTTTCCTTAACTGTCTGTTCTTCCTTAACTGCCCGTTCTTCCTTAACTGTCTGTTCTTCTTCCATAACTGTCTGTTCTTCTTCCATAACTGTCTGTTCTTCCTAACCGTCTGTTCTTCTTCCATAACTGCCTGGTCGTCTTCCATAACTGCCCGTTTTTCCTTAACTGTCTGTTCTTCCTAACTGTCTGGTCGTTTCCCATAACTGTCTGTTCTTTCTTCCATAACCGTCTGTTCGTCTTTAACTGTCTGTTCTTCTTCCATAACTGCCCGTTCTTCTTTCCTTAACTGCCTCTTTCCTTAACTGTCTGTTCTTCTTCCATAACTGTCTGTTCTTCCATAACCGTCTGTTCTTCCTAACTGTCTGTTCTTCCTTAACTGTCTGTTCTTCCTTAACTGCCCGTTCTTCTTCCATAACTGCCCGTTCTTCCATAACTGCTCCGTTCTCTTCCATAACTGCTCCGTTCTTCTTCCATAACTGCTCCGTTCTTCTTCTTCCATAACTGTCTGTTCTTCCATAACTGTCTGTTCTTCCATAACTGTTTGTTCTTCTTTCTTAACTGTCTGTTCTTCTTCCATAACTTGCCCGTTCTTTCTTTCTAATCGCCCGTTCTTCTTCCTTAACTGTCTGTTCTTCTTCCCTTAACTGTCTGTTCTCTTCCTTAACTGCCCGTTTTCTTCCATAATCACTTGTTCTTTCTTCCATAACCGCTCCGTTCTTCTTCCATAACTGCCCGTTCTTCTTCCATAACTGTCGTTCGTTCTTCTTCCATAACTGTCTGTTCTTTCTTCCATAACTGTCTGCTTCTTCCATAATCTGTCTGTTCCATAACTGTTCGTTCTTTCTTTCTAACCGCCTGCTCTTCTTCCATAACTGTTCGTCTTTCTTCCATAACCGTTCGTTCTTCTTTCTAACTGTCTGTTCTTCTTCCATAACTGCCCGTTCTTCCATAACTGTTCGTTCTCTTCCATAACCGTTCGTTCTTCTTCCATAACTGTCTGTTCTTCTTCCATAACTGCCCGTTCCTTCTTCCATAACTGCCCGGTCGTCTTCATAACTGTCTGTTCTTCTTCCATAACCGTCTGGTCGTCTTCCAACTCTGTTCGTCTTCCTAACTGTCTGTTCTTCTTCCTTAACTGTCGTTCTTCTTCCTTAACTGTCTGTTCTTCTCTTCCTTAACCAGTTCGTTCTTCTTCCTTAACTGTCTGGTCGTCTTCCTAACTGTCTGTTCTTCTTCCTAACTGTCTGGTCGCCTCCTTAACTGCCTTGTTCGTCTTCCTTAACTGTCTGTTCTTTTCCACCGTTCGTTCTTCTTCCATAACGCCTTCGGTTCTTCTTCCTTAAATCATTCGTTCTTTCTTTCCTACCGTTCGTCGCCCTTAACTGCCCGTTCTTCTTCCTAACTGTCTGTTCTTCTTCCTAACTGTCTGTTCTTCTTCCTTGAACTGTCTGTCGTCTTCCTTAACCGTCTGTTCGGGTTCTTAACTGTCTGTTCTTCTTCCTTAACTGTCTGTTCTTCTCCTCTAACTGTCTGTTCTTCTTCCTTAACTGTCTGGTCGTCTTCCTTAACTGTCTGTTCGTCTTCCTTAACTTCGTCTGTTCTTCCTTAACTGTCTGTTCGTCTTCCTTAACTGCCCGTTCGTCTTCCTTAACTGTCTGTTCTTCTTCCTTTAACTGTCTGTTCTTCTTCCTTACCGTCTGTTCTTTCTTCCTAACTGTCTGGTCGTCTTCCTAACTGTCTGTTCGTCTTCCTTAACCGTCTGTTCTTCTTCTTCCTTAACTGTCTGTTCTTCTTCCATAACTGCTCCGTTCTTCTTTCCTTAACTATCTGTTCTTCTTCCCTAACTGTCTGTTCTTCTCTTCCATAACTGCCCGTTCGTCTTCCTTAACTGCTCCGTTCTCTTCCTTAACTGTCTGGTCGTCTTCCTTAACTGTCTGTTCTTCTTCCTTAACTGTCTGTTCGCCCTTAACTGTCTGTTCTTCTTTCTTAACTGTCTGTTCGTCTTCCTTAACTGCTCCGTTCTTCTTCCATAACTGCTCCGTTCTTTCTAACCGTTCGTTCGTCTTCCATAACTGTTCGTTCTTTCTTTCTAACTGTCTGCTCGCCTTCCTTAACTGTCTGTTCTTCTTCCATAACTGCCTGTTCTTCCATAACTGTTCGTTCTTTTCTTCCATAACTGCTCCGTTCTTCTTCCTAACTCGCTGGTCATCATAACTGCCTGTTCTTCTTCCTTAACCAGTTCGTTCTTTTTCTTCCTTAACTGTCTGTTCTTCTTCCTTAACTGTCTGTTCTTCTTTCTTAATCGCCTTGTTCTTCTTCCTTAACTGTTCGTTCTTCCTAACTGTCTGCTCTTCTTCCTTAACGTCTGTTCTTCTTCCTTAACTGCTGGTCGCCTTCAATCTCGCCTGTTCTTCTTCCTTAACTGTCTGGTCGTCTTCCCATAACTGTCTGTTCTTCCAGCACCGTTCGTTCTTCTTCCTTAACTGCTGGTCGTCTTCCTTAACCGTCTGTTCTTTCTTCCATAACTGCCCGTTCTTCCTTAACTGCTGGTCGTCTTCCTTAACTGTCTGTTCTTCCATAACTGCCCGTTCTTCTTTCCATAACGCCCGTTCTTCCATAACTGTGGTCGTCTTCTTAACTGCTGGTCGCCTTCCTTAACTGTCTGGTCGTCTTCCTTAACTGTCTGGTCGTCTTCTTAACTGTGGTCGTCTTCTTAACTGTCTGTTCTTCTCTTCCATAACTGCTCCGTTCTTCTTCCGTAACCGTTCGTTCTTCCTAACTGTCTGTTCGTCTCCTTAACTGTCTGGTCGTCTTCCTAACTGTCTGTTCTTCTTCCATAACTGTTCGTTCTTTCTTCCATAACTGTCTGCTCTTCCGTAACTGTTCGTTCTTTCTTCCTTAACTGTCTGTTCGTCTTCCTTAACTGCCCGGTTCTTCTTCCGCAACCGTCTGTTCTTCTTCCGCAACTGTCTGTTCTTCTTCCATAACTGTCTGTTCTTCTTCCATAACTGTCTGTTCTTCTTCCATAACTGTCTGGTCGTCTTCCATAACTGCCCGTTCTTCTTCCATAACTGCTCCTGTTCTTTTTTTTCCATAACTGTCTGTTCGTCTTCCTTTAACTGTCTGTTCTTCTTCCATAACCGTTCCGTTCTTCTTCCATAACTGCCCGTTCGTCTTCCTTAACTGTTCGTTCTTCTTCCATAACTGTCTGTTCTTCTTTCTTAACTGTCTGTTCTTCTTCCATAACTGTCTGTTCTTCCTAACTGTCTGTTCTTCTTCCATAACTGTCTGTTCTTTCTTCTAACTGTCTGGTCGTATTCCTTAACTGTCTGTTCGTCTTCCTTAACTGCCCGTTCTTCTTTCTTAACTGCTGTTCTTCTTTCTAACTCGTCTGTTCTTTCTTCCTAACTGTCTGTTCGTCTTCCTTAAACTGCCTGTTCTCCTTCCATAACTGTTCGTTCTTCTTAACGTCTGTTCTTCTTCCATAACTGTCTGTTCTTTCTTCTAACTGTCTGTTCTTCTTCCATAACTGTCTGTTCTTTCTTTAACTGTCTGTTCTTTCCTAACTGTCTGTTCGTCTTCCTTAACTGCTCCGTTCTCTTCCATAACTGTCTGTTCTTTTTTCTTCTTAACTGTCTGTTCTCCGCACCGTCTGTTCTTCCTTAACTGTCTGTTCTTCTTCCATAACTGTCTGTTCTTTCTTAACTGCTCCGTTCTCTTCCATAACTGCCTGTTCTTCCTTAACTGTCTGTTTTTCTTCTAACTGTCTGTTCTTCTTCCATAACTGTCTGTTTTCCTTAACTGTCTGTTCTTCTTTCTTAACTGTTCGTTCTTCTTCCATAACTGCTCCGTTCTTCCTTAACTGCCTTCTTTCTTAACTGTCTGTTCGTCTTCCTTAACTGTGGTCGTCTTCTTTAACTGTGGTCGTCTTTCTAACTGCTGGTCGTCTTCTTCAACTGTGGTCGTTCCTTAACTGCTGGTCGTCTTCCATAACTCTCTGGTCGTGTTCTTAACTGCTGGTCGTCTTCTTAACTGGTCGTCTTCCATAACCTTGGTCGTCTTCCTTAACTGCTGGTCGTCTTCCTTAACTGCTGGCTTCGTCCCTTAACTGTCTGGTCGTGTTCTCTAACTGCTGTCGTCTTCCTTAACTCTCTGGTCGTCTTCTTCCTTAATTTCTAGATAAGATAAATCCCAAACTTTTTAAATAAAATTAACGACCGGAACGAACTGCCTTGTTAGTGACAGTTTCCACCAACGGATTTAACCGGTTTTATGTTTGAATTTTTGTGAGCCGGGATTTATTAAACTTTTGTCTTTCTGCCTCAACAGTGAGGAGGAAATAAGTGGGTTGATGCATTATTCGTGTAACGCCATATTGTCTTTGAGAGTTGCGTTTTTCCATGAATCTGTAATGTTTGTTGCCCCGTCACACCAACAGCTGCCTGCTCACACCTTGTTGGCCTGTCACACCAACAGCTGCCTCACACCTTGTTGCCCTCGTCACACCAACAGCTGCGCTGCCACACCCTTAACAGAAAGAAGATTTGAAAATTTATAATTGAAATTGTTTTAATAATCCAGTGAAATTATTTATTTTTTTTTTACCAAATTTGTTATAATGAAGGTTGAATTAACTGCCGCCTCCATAACACAATCACATATCGTCCATGAGTCCTTATCAGTGAACGTTTGATGATTTAATGTAACTACTCCAGCGACGGTTTCATGACCCAACCTAACCTCCAGCGACGGTTCCATGACCCAACCTAACCTCCAGCGGGTTCTGACTCCAACCCAACCTCCAGCGACGTGCCCCATGACCCAACCTAACCTCCAGCGACGGTTCCCATGACCTAACCTAACCTCCAGCGACGGTTCTGATGAGACCTAACCTAACCTCCACCGACGGTCTCCATGACCTAACCTAACCCCACCGACGGTTCCATGACCCAACCTAACCTCCAGCGACGGTTCCATGACCCAACCTAACCTCCAGCGATTCATGACCCAACCTAACTCCAGCGACGGTTCTGATGACCTAACCTAACCTCCAGCGACGGTTCTGATGACCTAACCTAACCTCCACCGACGGTTCCATGACCTAACCTAACCTCCAGCGACGGTTTTCTAGCGTCTTGGTTAAGAAGCGTCCAGGCTGAAGTATGGGATGCTTCTATAAACAGGTGACGAGTTCTGTTAGATAATGTTAGGGTAGGTTAGGTTGGTGTTAGATAAATGTTAGGTAGGTTAGGTTGGCGTTAGATAAATGTTAGGTAGGTTAGGTTGGTGTTAGATAATGTTA
>NW_024718255.1:42500-49160 GCF_018991925.1 Homarus americanus
GTTAGTTACATATATCACCGAAATAAGTTTGTACATTACTGGATTACTTGGCAATTTTATTTTATTTATATTTATGTTTTGCTTCCCCTGAAGAAGGGTTCACCTGAAGAATAAACACCCAGTTTATTTTAAGTGAAGATGAATCATCCCAGCGTGAACTTAATCTAACTTAATCCCATCCTTAATCCCACTTAACCTATCCTTAATCCACCCTACCCTAACTTCCAGCTCCCACTCCCACCCAACACTCACCTACCCTACCCTGCTCAATACCCTGGTCTCTACCCTACCTTAACGTTATCCCCACCTACCCTGCCCCACCTACCTCCTACCCTACCCTCAATGTTAACCTACTTACCCTATCTCACTCCTACTCCTCACCCTACCCAAACCAATCCCCCCCGAGCCAGGCAAAGCTAGGTGGTTAATCTTAAGGTGCACAAGATACTGTACTGTAGGTGAGACAAATGCTCACTGTGTCATGAGCCAGTCAGCTGGGAGGAGCTGCCTGAAGACGCGCCCCGCCCTGGTCCTGACTCCCTATGACGGTCATTTTAAGGGCAGCTTGCCAGGTTACCGAAGAGCCTCACCTACTTAGTTCTTTTTACATAGAGAGAGACTTGACCTTTTGACCTTTTAATTGCCCTTTGATGTTTGTTCTAAGTAGGGTTGATCTTTTTTCAGACTATTCCACACTCATTAATAGATCAAACTTTTCTCCCACTACTTCAACAGCTTCCCACACACGGGGCCAGCCTGTGACACACTTCACTCACTTTCAGCCAGCTTCTCCCACACTCACTAGGCCAGCTCAGCTCTCTCGCATGTACCAGCAGCTCAGACTCTCTCCTACACTCACTCAAATAGCTCAACCTCACACACACCCACAGCTCAGACTCTCCCACACCTCACTAACAGGCCCAACCTCCCAAACTCCACTAACAGCTCAGACTCCCACACCTCGGAGGCAAATATGTAGGCGTATTCCATCATCCGTCCGACTCCCTCACTCTTTACCCGCTAAGGCGAAAAATTGGGAAAAGTAAAAACACTATTTATCTGTTTGTTGTCTCATTGTTGCGCGTTTCTACCGCTTATGCTGTTTTGTTATATTATTTGTTTACTTGTTACTGTTTATCTCTACTCGTGGCTGTTATGGTTAAGTGTTTGTTTAATTCTTGATTGATAATTGATTGATAAATGATAATAATGTGTTGCTTGGTTCTGGATTGATACGATAGTGCTTTTGTTTAATTTTTGAATGATATTATTAAAAGTACAGTGTTGTGGGTTAGAGATTACTTATGTAAGCAATCAAGTGAATTGTTTTTATAAATGAAATGTTGTGTTTATTTTTTTCCGTTAACTTTAGAAAATAATTTTGAAAACATTCTAAGAAATGTTATTACTGCGTGTATATATATTGGTGACTGTTAATTAACGTGCAGGTATCGAGGTTAAGACGCAGCTATTGTTGTTTATATCGAGGGTAAGACAGGTAGTGCTTATATCGAGTGTTAAGACACGGGTATTGTTGCTTATATCGAGGGTAAGACAGGTAGTGTTTATATCGAGGTTAAGACACGGGTATTGCTGTTTATATCGAGGTTATGACACGGGTATTGTTGTTTATAAGACACGGTATTGTTTACCGAGTGTTAAGACACGGGTATTGCTGTATATATCGAGTGTTAAGCATACGGTATTGCTATTTATAATGAGTGTTAAGACACGGGTGGCTGTTGTTTATACGAGGTTACCGGGTATTGCTGTTTATACGATGTTGGGCATTACGGTATTGTTGCATATGGTCGAGTGTTAAGACAATGGGTATTGTTATTTATATCGAGTGTTACACACGGGCATTGCTGTTTCAAGTATCGAGTGCCAAGACACGGCATGCTGTTTTATAATGAGGTTAAGACACGCATTGCTGCTTCATATCATGCCAAAGACACGGGCATTGCTGTTTATTGTTAAGATACGTATTGTTATATCGAGGTTGTTAATGGGTATTGCTTGTTTATATCGAGGTGTTAAGCATTACGGTATTGCTGTTTATAATGAGGTTAAGACACGGGTATTGTTGTTTATATCGAGGTTAAGACACGGTATTGCTGTTTATATCGAGGTTAAGCATTAATGGGTATTGTTGTTTATAATGAGTGTTAAGACAATGGTATTGCTGTTTATATCGAGTGTTAAGACACGGTATTGTTATTTATATCGAGTGTTAAGACACGTATTGTTGCTCTTATAATTTATGTTACACACGGCATTGCTGTTTATATCGAGTGCTGGGCACACGGGTATTGTTTATAATGAGTGTTAAGACACGGGTATTGCTGTTTATATCGAGGTTAAGACACGGGCATTGCCGTTTTAGAATGATATACTACGGGTGGCTGTTGTTTACCGGAGTTAAGACACGGGTATTGTTTAGACGAGGTTACATTACCGGTATTGTTATTTATATCGAGGTTAAGACACGGTATTGTTGTTTATAATGAGGTTAAGACACGGGCATTGTTATATTTATATCGAGGTTATCAAGTATTGTTATTTATATCGAGGTTAAGACACGGTATTGCTATGTTTAAGTATCGAGGTTAAGACACGGGTATTAAGGTTTATAATGATGTTGCCATTACCGCATTGCTGTTTATATCGAGTGCCAAGACACGGCATTGCTGTTTATATCGAGTGTTAAGACACGGTATTGCTGTTTATATCGAGTGTTACATTTCACGCGTATTGCTGTTTATATCGAGGTTAAGACACGGCATTGTTGCCTATCGAGGTTAAGCATTAATGGGTATTGTAGCTTATATCGAGGTTAAGACACGGTATTGCTGTTTATGTCGAGGCTAAGACACGCGCTGTTTATATCGAGGCGATTACCGGCATTGCTGCTTTATATCGAGTGCTAAGACACGTGTATTGTTGTTTAATGAGTGTTAAGCATTAATGGGTATTGTTGTTTATATCGAGTGTTACATTACGGGGTATTGTTGTTTATATCGAGGGTAAGACACGGGTATTGCTGTTTATATCGAGTGTTAAGACACGGGTATTGCTGTTTATATCGATGTTGCTGCACGGGTATTGTTGCTTATATCGAGTGCTAAGACACTGGCCTTGCTATTTTATAATTTCACACACGGGCATGCTGTTTATATCGAGGCTGCTGACACGGCATTGCTGGTTTATATTTATGCCAAGACACGGTATTGTTATTTTATCGATGTTAAGACACGGGTATTGTTGTATATATCGATGCGTTAAGACACGGGTATTGTTGTTTATACCGTGAGGTAAGACACGGGTATTGTTGTTTATATCGAGTGGTAAGACACGGTATTGTTGTTTATATAATGAGGGGTAAGATACGTGTGGCTGCTGTTTATATCGAGGTAAGACACGTAAGTATTGTTGTTTATATCGAGTGCTACTAACGGGTATTGTTGTTTATATCGAGGTTAAGCACACTAGTATTGTTGTTTATATCGAGTGTTAAGACACGGGGTATTGTTGTTTATAATGAGGTTAAGACATCGGCATTGTTGTCGAGGTTAAGACACGGGTATTGCTGTTTATATCGAGTGCTACATTACCTGATATTGCTGTTTATATCGAGTGCCAAGACACGGGCATTGTTATTTATATCGAGGTTAAGACACGGTATTGTTTATATCGAGGTTAAGACACGGGTATTGTTTATATCGAGGTTAAGACACGTGCATGTTATTTATGTTACATTAATGGTATTGCTATTTGTATCGCGTTAAGCATTACTGCATTGTTGCTTATATCGATGTTAAGACACGGATATTGCTGTTTATATCGAGGTTAAGCATTAATGTATTGTTATTATATCGATAAGACACGGGCATTGCTATTTTTATATCGAGTGTTAAGACACCAGTATTGCTGCTTATATCGAGTGTTGAAGATTATCGGGTATTGTTGTTTATATCGAGGTTAAGATACACGGGTATTGCTGCTTATATCGAGTGTTACACGGCATTGCTGTTTATATCGAGGTTAAGACACGGTATTGTTGTTTATATCGAGGTTAAGACACGGGTATTGTTGTTTATATCGAGTGTTAAGACACGGGGTATTGTTGTTTATATCGATGTTAAGACACGGTATTGTTGTTTATATCGAGTGTTAAGACATCGGTATTGTTGTTTATAATGAGTGTTAAGACACGGGTATTGTTATTTATATCGAGGTTATGACACGGGTATTGTTGTTTATAATGATGTTAAGACACGGGGTATTGTTGTTTATATCGAGGTTAAGACACGGGGTATTGTTGTTTATATCGAGGTTAAGACATCGCATTGTTTATCGAGGTTAAGACACGGGGTATTGTTGCTTATATCGAGGGTAAGACACGGCATTGTTGTTTACCGAGGTTAAGACACGGGTATTGTTGTTATAATTTATGTTAAGCATACGGGTATTGCTGTTTATATCGAGGTTAAGACACGGGTATTGTTGTTTATAATGAGTGTTAAGACACGGTATTGTTATTTATAATGAGTGTTAAGACACGGGTATTGTTGTTTATAATGAGTGTTAAGACACGTGGGTATTGTTGTTTATATCGAGTGCTAAGCATTAATGGGTATTTTGTTATTTATATCGAGGTTAAGCACACGGGTATTGTTATTTACATCGAGGTTAAGACACGGGTATTGTTGTTTATATCGAGGTTAAGACACGGATATTGCTGTTTATATCGAGTGTTAAGACCGGGTATTGCTATTTTTATATCGAGGTTAAGACACGGGTATTAAGATACTGGTATTGTTATTTTATATCGAGGTTAGGACACGGAGTGTATTATTTATGTCGAGGTTAAGACATGGGTATTGTTGTTTATATCGAGGTTAGACACGGATATTTATGTTCGAGTTCGGGTATTGTTATTTATATCGAGGTTAAGGACACGGGTGTTATTATTTATATCGGGGTTTAGACACTAGTATTATTGTTTTATGTCGAGGTTAAGACACGGGTATTATTGTTTTATGTCGAGTTAAGACACGGGTATTTGTTTTTATGTCAAGGAGTTTAATACGGGTATTGTTTATATCGAGGTTAAAGACAGGGTGTTATTGTTTATATCGGGGTTAAGACACGGGTGTTTTGTTTATATCGGGGGTTAAGACACGGTATTGTTGTTTTATGTCGAGGTTAAGACTCGGGTATTTTGTTTTGCTGTCGAGGTTGAACACGGGTATTGTTTATATCGGGGTTAAGACACGGGTGTTGTTGTTTTATCGAGGTTGTATTTTGGGTATTATTGTTTTATATCGAGGTTAAGACACGAGGTATTGTTGTTTATATCGAGGTTAAGACACGGTATTGTTTTATATCGAGGTTAAGACACGGTGTTATTGTTTTATATCAGGGTTGAACACGGGTATTGTTGTTTATATCGGGTAAAGACCTGGGTATTGTTGTTTATATCGAGTTAAAGACACGGGTAATATTTTTTATATCGAGGTTAAGATTGGGTATTGTTGTTTTATATCGAGGAGGTTAAGACGGGTATTTTGTTTTATATCGGGGTTGAATTTGGAGTATTGTTATTTGTCGAGGTTAAGACACGGGTATTGTTGTTTTATGTCAGGGGTTTAAGACACGGGTATTGTTGTTTTATGGGGTTAAGACACGGGTATTATTTATATCGGGGTTAAGGGGTTGTGTTGGGGTTTAGACACGGGTATTGTTGTTTATATCTGAGGGTTAAGACACGGATATTGTTGTTTTATATCTGAGGTTAAGACACGGGTATTGTTATTTTATATCGAGGAGGTTAGGACACGGGTTATTGTTATTTATATCGAGTTAAGACACTATGTATTGTTTTTATATCGAGGGTTTAAGACACGGAGTATTGTTGTTTGTATATCGAGGTTAAGACTTAGGTATTGTTGTTTTATATCGGGGTTATTGCAAGGTATTGTTGTTTTATATCGAGGTTAAGACACGGGTATTGTTGTTTATATCGAGAGTTTAAGACACGGGTATTATTGTTTATATCGAGGTTAGGAACACGGGTATTTTTGTTTATATCGAGGTTAAAGACACGGGTATTGTTGTTTATATCGAGGTTAAGACACGGATTGTTGTTTTATATCGAGGTTTAAAACTTGGAGTATTGTTATTTATATCGAGGGTTTATGACACTGGTATTATTGTTTTATATCGAGGTTAAGACACGGAGTATTTTTGTTTATATCGAGATTTAAGGTACGAATATATTGTTTGTATCAAGGTTTAAGACTACGGGTATTGTTGTTTATATGAGTTAAGACACGGGTGTTATTGTTTATATCGAGGGTGGAAGACGGTATTATTGTTTATATCGGGTTAAGACACGAATTATTGTTGTTTATCAGAGTTTAAGACACGGGTAATTGTTGTTTATATCAGGGTTTAAAGACACGGAGTATTATTGTTTATGCTCGAGGTTAAAGACACGGGTATTATTATTTTTTTTATATCGAGGTTTAAGACACGGGTATTGATTATTTTTCGAGGTTAAAGACACGGATATTATTTATATCGGGGTTAAAGATTACAGGTATTATTATTTATATCGAGGTTAAGACACGGGTATTGTTGTTTATATCGAGGTTT
>NW_024718256.1:0-15106 GCF_018991925.1 Homarus americanus
CGACCTGATAACGAGATCTGAGATTGCCGAGTTCCACGACAATTTAAATAATGAGTTACTTAATGCACAAAGGCAGAACACACCATACAAAAAACTCAGATCAGACAACAATGACCCGAAGTAGATAAATAATTATTTAAAGAACATCATTGGCCAAAGGAAGGCTATAGGTAGAAGGATAAATCGTGGCGAAATTTACCTCCGGGATTATTATAGGGTATTGGCGAGTAGGGTTGAAACCGAGATAAGGAAAGCCAAGAGGAATAATGAGGTTAAGGATAGCAAGGGAGGCGAAGACAAACTCCAAAGGATTCTACCAAATGTATCAAACTAAAACACGAGAAAAGATTGGACCAATACGGTCAGATAACGGAGAGCTCACTGATAACGACAGAGAAATGAGCAATATTTTGAATAAATATTTTTCAACAGTTTTCACCCCCGAAAATTTAAACATGATACCCAGGGCACCGACTCTATTCAGAGATAGTGAAGAAAACAAATTAAACGAGATAAGTAAATAATAATAATAATAATAAATTAACGGTTTATTGAAAGAGCTTGGCAGCCAGAAGGCTGAAAATATACAGTTACATATTTGGGGAATGGGAACACGAATTACAAATAATATACAAGTAACATAAGTGACACAAATAAGACATATAATAACTTAGATGGGGAAAAGCTCAAACTACAGTTCATTTCAACATAGTGACAGTGTAAGGAGCAGTGTTTACTGGGAGTGAATACACTGATTTATTAAAGTTATTGATAATTTTTACAATGGTTGGGACTGGGCTGTTCTTATAGCGATCAGTTCGTGCACGTATGGGCTGGATGCGGTTGTGGTGTCGAACAGCAATTCTCGGACAAGGGATCTCAGGTGGTATTAGGAGCCGGTGTCGGGGATGGTGTAGAAGCTTCTTACCAAATTTGCGGATGAGGTCGTTGTGATGGTCAGTGAGAGTCGAAAGGGTCAGTGTGTTGAGCGCTTCTTGATATGTGGAGTAGGAAGGGGAGAGAATAATCTTACATGCCCTCTTTTGCACTTTTTCTAGGTGTTTACGTTGTGTGGCATTTAGGGAGGAAGACCAGGTGGGGGAGGCATAGGTGAGCTTGGGAAGTATGAATGTTGTGTAAACACCGAGGAGCTCGTTTATGTATATAATAAATAATAATGGTCCAAGTACTGAGCCTTGGGGAACCCCACTAGTGACGTTGCTCCAATGCGATTTAGTGCCGTTTATGCTCACTCGCGGTTTCCTGTCCCGTAACCACGCCCTAATCCATTTAAGGATATTACCTTTGATGCCATGCGCGTCTACTTTTCTACCTTTCGAGATATACCACAGTGTCCAATATAGTGCTAGTGGTACAATATGCCCAGTATGGTGATAATGGTACAATATATCCCAGTATGTTATGAGCGATGCAATATATCCAGTATGTTATAACTGTGGTAACATTTTGAGATGTTCTTATTAGCACCATGCAATTGAGTCCAGATGCTACTAAATGTTACATAATACTTCCTTGAGATAAATGTATTGTATATATCAGGTGCCTAAAAGAGAGCTCAGGTTCTCAACTGGCTCAGCCGTGTTAATAATGTTAGTATTATCCCCTCTGTATCTGTGTTTTTCTGGCCAAATAAACTGTTTCAATTCAATTCAATTCAATGGTACAAAATATCCAGTATGTTATCAGAGGTACGATATATCCAGTATGTTATCAGTGGTACAATATATCCAGTATGTTATCAGTGGTACAAAATATCCAGTATGTTATCAGTGGTACAATATATTCATAATGTTTACCTGTCATTACTGGTGTCACCTGAGATAATGAGTCTTAAGATAGTTGATCACTGTAGAGGAACATGACTGTTAGTCTGTTACATCACACCAATATCTATATCACCACACTCCTTATTTTTCGTTTATTTTACTTTAAAATATTAAGAGAAAAATTTATGTAAACAAGAAGAAATATGTTACTTGAGGGCACATATTAATGATGTTAGTTCTAAGAAAATGTAAAAAAATAATGGTTTTATTTAATTATCATTTAGTTGGTATTATTTCATCAAAGTAGATTTATTAATAAGCAATTTGTCAGAAAATGTATAAAATATACCCGATATTAAAGTCAACAGATTAAACTATTGGTATTTGTAGTTTATCGGTAATATAACTTTTCCTGCCAGCCTGTTGCCTCTGCCGCCCCTCATACCTTATTCACGGTAAGAGAAGCTCAACACTTAAGGCATCATTGGTAATGGCTCTTGGAAGCTATCATGGCTTGCTCCTTAGTAAGTCTTCACCTGCTTCGTTATGGGACACGACACACACACACACACACACACACACACACACACACACACACACACACACACACATCCTAGGGCTGCCCACCAACCTGGTCTCATGGCTCACTGATTTCTTGAGTGGACGTCGCCAAGCAGTGAGGTATCAGGGCTTGGTCTCTACATTCCAACACCTCACCTGCGGTGTTCCCCAGGGGACCAAGATGGGACCACTGTGCTTCCTCATCCTGATCAACGACGCTCTATCGAACACTCCTCACAGGTGGAAGTACGTGGATGACTGCACTGTGGGGGTTTCAGTGGACAACACCGCACCAGACTACTCACCGCTCCAAGGCACCCTGGACAGGCTACAGGCATGGACTACGGAGAACAAGGTCACCATCAACCACACCAAAACCGTAGTCATGCACATCAATACCGCCACCACTCCAGTGCAAGCCCCAGCAGTCACAGTGGGTGCCCATCCTCTCCAGCTGGTGCAGTCTGCCAAACTCCTGGGTGTAACTATAGACAACAAACTTGACTGGAAGGCCCATGTAAATAACACAGTCAATGCAGCCTCGTACCGTCTCTACATGCTACAAAGACTTAGGTCACTTGGGACACCCACGCCAGAGCTGAGGACCATCTACAACGCCTTTATTCTCCCCAAACTAACGTATGCGTCACCAGCCTGGTCGTCTTCTCTCAACTCCACCCAACAACGTCAGCTAGAGAAGATACAGAAAAGGGCCTGCAGAATCATGCTCGGCGCAGAATACTCCGGCTACACCAACGCTCTCTCCACCCTGGAAATGCCATCCCTCAGTGACCTCCACCACCAAGCACTGGAAAGGTTTGGCCGTGGACTACTGCATCACCCTCGCCATCCCCACCTCCTGCAGCCCCCCACCCAACTCGGGCAGTCCGCCACTACAACAAAATTCAGCCCATAAGAGCCCGCACCGATAGATATAAGAACAGCACCATCCCATCTATTGTTAAAATAATAAACAACTCCTGATTTATGTACTGCACAGCCCTGTAAATGTATTCAATGCATATTATATCATTATGTCTAAATCTAATGTAAGTCTGTATATTTTCAGCCACCGGCTGCAACTCTATTAATATACCGTTTATTATTATTATCATTATTATTATTACATCCTTGACCACCGACGGGTCAAGACGTGCCTGGCGCTCCTCTCGGAGCAGCCAGGTCAACTGTTAAGTTGGCCCATACCAACCCCCTACCCTGAACCCTCCTCCCCACGGGAATATCAACAAGTTCTCGCCAGAAGTTACAATTTCATTTAGGAAAGGAACGGAACCAGTGTTAAGCAGAGGTGAACAGTGGTGAACAGTGGTGAACAGTGCTTAAGTCAGTGAGAACAACTCAACAGTAACAGTCGTACCCGAGTGAACCTTCACACAGTGAGGTCCCAGGTACCCAGTGATAACGGCCCATGAGACCCAACAACAACCAGCGATGTGTTAATCCGTCTACGGTAGGAAGGCCTAGGACCAAACCTCACTCATATAACACCATCTGTGAGGGAATTACTACACCACATGTCCCTCATAACACCATATGTGAGGGAATTACTACACCACGTCAAGTCCCTCATCACACCATCTGTGAGGGAATTACTACACCACGTGAGGTCCCTCATAACACCATCTGTGAGGGAATTACTACACCACGTCAGGCCCCTCATAACACCATCTGTGAGGGAATTACTACACCACGTGATGCCCCTCATAACACCATCTGTGAGGGAGTTACTACACCACGTGAGGCCCCTCATAACACCATCTGTGAGGTAATTACTACACCACGTGAGGTCCCTCATAACACCATCTGTGAGGTAATTACTACACCACGTGAGGTCCCTCATAACACCATCTGTGAGGGAATTACTACACCACATGAGGCCCCTCATAACACCATCTGCGAGGGAATTACTACACCACGCCAGGTCCCTCATAACACCATCTGAGGGAACTACTACACCACGTGAGTTCCTCCTAACACCATCTGGGACGGAGTTACTACACTACGAGTTTGCTGTTCAACACCTACATTACTCTATATGTTCACTGTATGTTCCTTTACCTTTCTCTAATGAAGGCTTTTGTTAAACCACCAATGTATGTAATAAGTCATTTATGTCCAATGTATATTTTCAGCCTTCGGGCTGCAGAATTTTTTCAATAAACCGTCAATTATTAGTATTATTATTATTTCACACACACACACACAACTAAACACTCATGTACACGACTATGCTATACGTTTAAGGAATAATTGGAACACGACGATACTGCAATGTATTGATAATATTTTCGAATTTTTCATATGCCTTGTAACAAGGGATAATTATGCAAATAAACAATATTGACAAACTATAAATGAAGTCACAGTATTAACCTAGCCTCACTTAACCTAACCTAACCTAATTTAGCCTCTTCTAATTTAGTTAACAGTCGGTTATATCAAGATTGCACAAGATTGTCTTAATGGAACAACGAAAACCTAACCATATAGGCCCCAATAATGATGAGGTACAACAATACAAATAAAAAGTTATATCCACGTCACAATCAGATACACTTTCAGGTGTAACCAAACGATAATCCCCAAAACGCATGACGAAATATGTGCAAAAACCAACGTTCGGATTAATGCAGTCATGAAATTAACTTTTTTTTACACCTTTGTGTTAATTTGTTACAGGAATAATCAACGTTTAATTACTTCATCATTACCTCGTACGCAGTAGGAAGTGTTAGAGGTAAGTTAGTAAGAGAACCAGAACACTCGAGCTGCTGATAAACTCTCCTTTAGTGCTGTAGTCTGAGCCGTGTTGACGCTGGTCATCTGGAACTCAGTTTTAAGGTCGAGGGAGAAAAGTTATAATAATCAGTTACTTCAGATTAGAGAGACAGACAGACAGACAGAGAAACGTATAACTCTCAAGCCATTTAAAAACAGCTATTTATGCTTAGTCACTTTTCATGTTTCTTAGTTCAAAAAGTTCCTGCCTGAGATGTTGCCTCAACTAACAATAACACAAACAATCAATCAAACGAAACAATCACTGACTAACCTTTTATCAGAACTTATATCCTCAGGTCACGCGCTTCACCTGCCACCTGGTGTACACAAACATTAAAGACGCTATACTTTCTGTGACCACAACAACAACTATTCCGGTGATCTCGACTACCACAAACAAACGACAAAATCCACAATAGACACCAAATACCGACAATAAATTCATGAACACAATAAACGGTGCGGAAAATGTTTTACAAAAATTATTGAATATATAACACATTATTTGTTGATATTTTCCCCGACCATCCATAAAGGGAATTATTTAAAGGTTTTTCTTTCGTATTTTGTCTGGTTTTTGGTTTTATTTGAATGAATCTTTGATAAAAAATGAATGACTACACTTTTCTAGTTAAACCTCACTCTTGTGTTGTGGGCGGTCACCATGAATAACGTACAGGTAGTTACTGCCATGTAAGCCTGCCCGTGTACACGTTTGATGTCCTCACCGTGCACACGTTTGTTGTCCTCACCGTGCACACGTTTGTTGTCCTCACCGCGCGCACGTTTGTTGTCCTCACCGCGCACACGTTTGTTGTCCTCACCGTGCACACGTTTGTTGTCCTCACCGTGCACACGTTTGTTGCCAAACCTAACACTCAACACACCTCTTCTCCGTTAAGGGTCTAGTCCGGTAAGGGTCTAGTCCGGTAAGGGTCTAGTCCGGTAAGGGTTTAGTTCACTCTGTCAGGGAAATTATATATTGAGCGTTCAATACTTTTTTACATACAAGAAAAATAAAAACACAACTAAACATTACTAATATCTTTAATTTTATTTTTGTTTATGACGATGTTTCATTTTTATACAATGCTGAGAATATATTGGAGTCATATTCATACACCTGGCAGCACCGTCACCATGGTTCATCGTACACCTGGCAGCACCTTCACTATGGTTCATCGTACACCTGGCACCACCGTCACCATGGTTCACCAATCACCATACACCTGGCAGCACCTTTACCGTGGCTCATCGTACACCTGGCAGCACCTTCACCATAGTTCATCGTAGACCTGGCAGCACCTTCATCATGGTTCATCGTACACCTGGCAGCACCTTCACCATGGTTCATCGTACACCTGGCAGCACCTTCACCATAGTTCATCGTACACCTGGCAGCACCTTCACCATAGTTCATCGGACGCCAAAGTTAAACAAAACGTTTTCTGGGGTGACTTGTGCCACTCAGTCAGCCTGGGTCAGTCGTCACAGGGCTGGTGAATGTCGCTAAAATGGTGCAGCAATAACTTACGACAAAAGAGGCCAAATAAGCGGTCAAATTCTCGTTATCTGTACACTATACGCGTGGACCTCGGCAACTTACCAGTCAGCTGTTACCAATACCCGGTCATGGAACTATGTTTGCACACACGTAAATATCCCTTAATTAAAAGCCAAGAAGAAGAGAAGGGACGGGAACAGTATTTACCACACATGAGAATGACGACTAACTTACCACCATTGTACTTAAGTGTCGGTAATACCATGGTAGTAAAGAGGGAGTTTTTAGACCCTTTAAACAGAGGCATGGAAGTTGTTGATCTATACGTGATGATTCTGACGCTGTGTTAACTTTGACACAGGAACTATTGACAGGCAGACTCTCACCCGCAACAGTTGTACGTTCAAGTTTGCCAAAAGTTGGCGCCTCTGTTATTGAGCCCAGAGACCCGGATGGTCGTGGTGGTTTTTCTTCTCCCGTGACCACCATTCTCACTAGGGCACACGGTGGAGGGAGTCAAGACCAACACAAACTCTCCCTTCAGTGTCAGTCTCTTTTCTTTAACTTCTGTAACGATGTGTGACGTAACACTTCTATTACAGTAACTACAGAGAAGGAATAACTGAGCATGAGGGGCAGTGTGTGCTGCTGTGTCCTGCCATTCTCAGCCATAACATGACAGGAATTACAAGTGCGAAAAAAATATATTGCGATATATTTTCGAAGAGTTATACATAAAGAAAATCTATTCAATATTTCCTATAAAACTAAGTTCGTCTTTACCCTTTATAAACAGAATTACCAAAATATAATGTTCCTAAATGGTGAATAACGATACTATTAATTAAAGCTAAACTTAACATACGGGTATTACTATTAAAGCAAGATGACCAATGGTTTGGTTATGTCAACACAAACACAACACACACTCCACCACCTAACAGATCTGGCTGCTGTGATCCACTCTTTACAAACACTTTAAATGTCCACCAAACATTACCAGTATGTTAAGTTCATGACTATAACAGGAGAATAAACATTAATTTTTAACGAGACACTTGCCGGAGGTTGTGTCATCTTCCTGAGGTCAAGGACTGGTGGACGGTAATGATGGGATGTGTTTGTAATGGTGGTAGTAGAGGCGGCGGTGGTGTCTTAATGTTTAGTGGTGTGTGTGTGTGTGTGTGTGTGTGTGTGTGTGTGTTTGTGTGTGTGTGTGTCACCACCAGACAACGCTACCTATGCATGAGGTCACCAGGTGCAGCAGTGCCACCTCCACTTCCTCCAAATTAGACAATATTAAACAGGTAAAAAATGTTCCTCTAACATTTTCTTCAATTCTCGTATCTTAGAATCATTTTACACTCAGAAGATCAATACGGTTGGGTCGTAGTGGACAACAATCTTCTCACATACGATTCAAAGATGTATCGAACCCGAGTCACAGTAGTGAGAAGCAAGTGATACATCGCTATATCTTCGATACAAACAATGATGACTGAAAGTTATTCCCAGATTACAGAAGAGTACGTTGGGTTTTAGTAATAGCAACAACAACAGCTGCAGCAATGATAATGATGATGATGATAATGATAATAATAATAATAATGATGATAATGACAATAATAATAATATAATAATAACAATAGTAATAATAATATAAAAAATGATAATAATAATGGTATAAAAATAATAATAATAATAATGATAATTCTAATACTAATACAAATAATGATAATAATAATAATCATAATAATAACAACTTATCACCCAACAATTGTTATATATAAACATACACCTCAAATATCAGTGTATAAAACCAAATAATAAGTGGAGCAGGGAGGGGAGGCAGGCTGGGCAACACGGCCTTACCTGTGGACCACGAGAGGGGCGGACACACCAAATATAACCCTAAGGTGTGAGCAGGTACAGTAATTAGGAGACACACGACCAGTATAATACCTGAAGTGAATAATGTAAATATGTTGAAGATAATGGAGGTTATAGTGTGTGTGTGTGTGTGGGTGTGGGTGTGTGGGTGTGGGTGTGTGTGTGTGAGTGTGTGTGGGTGTGTGTGTGTGTGTGTGTGTGTGTTTCACTCCTACCTTAATATAACTACTGATGTGTGTCATTATAGGGAGAGAGGTGTACGGCAGTAGGGAGAGGGATGTGTGAGGGAGTAATACTAGTTGTGCCTCACAACCTTCGTCACTTAGTCTAATTTTGACTCCATATATGTATAAATATATAATATATTTTACAAGAGAATGATTTAATTTTATTATCTCTAAAGCTGTGTTTTGCTGAGTGTGTGAGTGTGAATGTACAAGTGCATTCATCTGCAGTAGTTAGCGAGAGTAGGAGTCACGTCGTGCACGCCCTCAGGTGGTCGTTCTCCCTCGACCTGTACACCACGAGGCACGAGGCGGCTGTAAAGTTAATTATAAGTGAAAAAATAATGATCTTGATGCTGGATAAACCGGTTATCTTTATCTTTATCACTACATAACATTTTCATTGTTGATCTCTATTTACTTTTTGCTACAGATATAAAAGTTTATTTTCCAACAGCCCAAACTTTCAGATATATTATACGTAAACAACTTGTGGCCGGAAGTTGTGTGTTCCTGATGACGACCAACAGCCTTATACATTACTTCACAAACTATAATCTCTGCCTCAAGTGTTCACGTGTTGGCGAGGAGTAAGACCCCGCTGTAGGTCCTCCTGATGGTCACACTCCTTCACAGACTCTTTGAAAAACTTACAACACAAACTTTGAGTTGAGATTCTATTCGGCTAAACAGTTTGCTTGAAAGAGAGAGACGGAGAGAAAACAAGTGAAGCTTCCACTGCAGTCAGAGCTGCGCCTCCAGTCTGGGCCATAATGGATTACAGTAAAAACTTGTAGTAAATGTATTTTCTTCCTCTGCTGCACATCGTCACAGAAGGCTGGACTGGGAGTATAAAGGTTTGTCTGATTTATGAGCTTTACCCGATGATGTCATTTGTGTTTATGAGAGGCAGCTTCTCCAGCATTGTGTTGACGTGCGGAGCTTAAGTAAGCTTAAGTTTCCAGATAACCTCTATAGTGCATCATAATAAGCTTTCATAATATTAGGTTATAAATGAAAAGGCTTTGATAGAGTTGCCAGAGTCATTGGTCGCACACAACCGGAGGGTCTGACTGGCCGCGATGAGAGGCCAGACTTGTACAGAACATGTCCTAACCGGTTCAGCAACATTTACTATTCCATCATTAAAAGTTTCTATATTGATCCTAACACCAAAAGTCCAGCACATTTGATCCTCTTTTGTTTATTACATCTCACTGACAACTCTCATAGTTTATACTGTAAATGACTAAAAATTTCAGCAACTCTCAAGCAATTAATATATAACTTGTCCTTTAGTGTAAGTGTTTGTCTGTTCCTACACTTGACGATTCTCGCTAATAATAATTTATATCTATTTCTATAACAGGTAAGTCAGCTTCATTAACCTGTCTTTCACTATATTTCTCTAATCCTTTGAACAAATAGACTTAGTCACTGAATCTTAAGTGTCATCGTCCCTTGTGTAACCTGAAGTGAACCTAAATCTTGACTCTTGCTCTATAACATCATCAGGACCTCAATAAATGACAATATTCAACAAAACTTAACAGCAGGTGATTGATGCTCTACCGTCCATACTACCCCGCTCACCCTCCTCACACGTACAGCACCACACCCATAAGAACAACAAAAAGTTTACGAGTGAAAGTCCAGCTCAACTTTAATCTATATAAGACGCAGGGGAGCGAAGTGTAACTTTACAGCTTCCTCGATATCGGAAAATAAACCAATTTTCCTGAAGTGTTACAGAAAATCATTGGTGGTGGCTAACAGCGGCGGGTCTCAGTTGTCACGAGGTACAGGACCAACTGTAATGAGAGCGTCTATGATAAGTAATTCAGGATCTTGTTGGATTCTGTATCACTATCACAAGACCAACAAAAGATGATGGACGTTATATATCATTATGAACACTGGAACAACATGAGATATTTTACTAACTTGCTTATCATCAACTTCTTACCTCTAGTTTATTTTCCTCTGAGACAGATTCACTTTGTACCAAACTAATTTTTGGATCACCTGAAGAATCTCCACCCCAGTTTATTTCACCTAAAGATTAACCACACTAGCGCGATGGGAGAGAGTTAGGTTAGGTTAGGTTAGGTTAGGTTAGGTTAGGTTAATCTTTACGGGAAATAAGCTGGGGTTGAGATTCTTCAGGTAACTTTACATCGGCACCAAACTTCAGTAACTCTTAAATACCAGAAACAGTTTACTAAACCAGACTTTTACTTGAGTGTCTAGACACAGTTTCTACACAGCTAAGAGATGAAATAACTACGATTATAATAAGTATTTTTGTGAAGAAATAAATGTATTTAACAACAATAACAGTAAAGAGTGACTCCTGTAATAAAGATAAAGAACGATAGTTATTACATTTATCAAGATATATGTTGATTGATCCAGGTTTACTGAAACAACCGAACGAACACCACCCTCACGCACACACGCTATGAAAGGGGAATTCAATTTTAGTAAGAAGCTTTAAGATAATTACAAGGTTCTCGTATAAAAAAAATCAGTAGGATTATTATAAGTTGTAGTCATCGATAGGCCGACATGAACAAGAACATCATTAATAAGTTCCGAACACAACACTGAACTTCTGGTGTGATTTAATCCTGTATTTGGAACAGTTTAAGTTAATCAATATAGAACCAAGCATTTCTGATTGCCACCTGTATTACCCTAGAATCAAGTTAATAAGAGATGGTGTACCTCGCTCCAGCCGCACCTTAGTCACGGGAACGACAAACTCCTTGCTCTTGGCGTCATTTCCCTGTTCACTCAAGTTTTTATTCTATGAACCAATAAAGTTTTCTTGCCACATTTGAAGAGTTTTACCCTGCTGTTAACTTGTATAAAAACAGGTTTTTATAGCCATGACATTTTTGTAAAAAAATTCGTCATCTCTGACATTATTTTCTGGAGAAACATGACGTCAACATCAATATGCCTGTGTCGAGGAGTCTAGAGCAACAAGTCCCATCCTTCTACGATACTTTGCTCCAGATTTATCACCAAAGAAATATATATTTTAAATAACTTTTGATGATCATGACCTTGACCTCTGACCCTGACCTCCCATAAAATAGTTCAGCGTTTATTATATACCAAATGTCCTTCATCTATGGCTGAAACACAAACACACCGACAGACATACCGACACTTAGAGACGGTCATACCAGTACCCCGAGGTAATCATATCACCTCATTCAGTTTACAATTAAAACACAGTTACTAAAAGTGTATTCACGGGTCGCATTTTATTCGAGAACCTCAATAATTACTATATATCAGGACGTGTAATAAACAGGAACCTAACAATCAGTAGCAATAAAGTTAAATCATTACAAAGAACATTTATAGCACGTCCTACAATACAGTAACCAGTTAGGGTTCTCGAATAAAAAATGACCCGGTATTTGTGTTACAATATAAACTGGATACAGAAGTGGAAAAGCAACACCCAAGTGTAATGCGCCACAGCAGAGTTCAGGTGACCAAGAGCTGCAGTATGTTTAGCGCGCGGATAGGATATGAGAAGGGCGGAACATAGCTGCCAAGAACACTGGTTCAATTAGACATGTAGTGGCAAGTTAGTGCCTCGCTAACAGCAGCTAACAATTACAGAGGTGCCGTTACCACCCAGGTTTAGGAGTGCGGCCGGTTACCAATACCTGGATAATGGTATGGCTCATATATTGTTCTATACCGGCCACTATACCCAACCGAACCCTCGCTCACACCTCCCCTCACCCTGGCTCACACCTCTCCTCACCCTGCCTCACACCTCTCCTCACCCTGCCTCACACCTCTCCTCACCCAGCCTCACACCTTTCCTCACCCTGCCCCACACTTCTCCTCACCCTGCCTAACACTTCTCCTCACCCTGCCTCACACCTCTCCTCACCCTGCCTCACACCTCTCCTTACCCAGCCTCACACCTCTCCTCACCCTGTCTCACACTTCTCCTCACCCTGCCTCACACCTCTCCTTACCCAGCCTCACACCTCTCCTCACCCTGTCTCACACCTCTCCTCACCCAGTGTGTGTGTGTGTGTGTGTGTGTGTGTGTGTGTGTGTGTGTGTGTCAAAAGCCATTTTTTACTTCTATTAACACACTAACACATTTAAAAGAGTGAGGCCATTTTCTATGCTGAGTTCCTTGTGATCTTCAAGGCGGCAAACAACTTATCCATTAGAAGATAACTTGCATATAATGTACAGTATATTCATGCCTATACATGTGTCTTCATGAGGAAGATGTTGAGTTTTTCTTGCTGGGAGGTTTACTTGGGTCAGTAGTCCTGGTAATATACGTACTTCGTCACCATTCACTTGAGGGAGACTCATCTGGTAAGTGGTAAGAGTCAGGGTCGTCTTGTTGAGGTTGACGCGGTTGTAACATCACAATATTCACCCAAATGTAGAACACCAAATTATTCACTAAGTTATTCAACAATGACTCAGAAGTTGTTCATGTTATACATGCTGAGTCTATAAATTCATCAGGAGTCGAGCGAGGTGAAGCTTACTAATGACAGCAGCCCGCTCCTCCTTCCTCTCTCACGCTCTGAGTGAGAGGCGAGGGCAGACTCTTGCCACTTGCAGGGGCTTGAACACCTCACTAAGTGTTCCTATAAAAGTGTACTAAAAACACTTTCCCTGGAGAGAATTCACAATACATTCTCTTCCAAACTAAGTACCTGTGTATAAAGTCACTTCTGTAACAAAGAAAAATCCAGAATAAGTGTTTACATCAGCCCTGCCACTTAAGAGTTCGAGAACTAATTTAAAACAATTGTGTGTGATATAAAAACAGCTATCACACTGTGGTCTACAGCGCCTCCTACTGCGACTATGACGGGAGCCAACACCTCACCACTCTCCCTTATCTGTTGAACCAAGCGGGAGTTGAGGGCCACACCAAGGGCCACCAGATGACCCTGGACTGATTGGTTCTGCAGAAGGGACCGTGTAGAAGACGTTTAGCCCTCTGTATGATACACCGGGTACACATGGTGTGACCTACGGTGTGACCCCAGGCAGTCGGTGTGGCCTACGATGTGACCTCAGGCTACTGGTGTAACCTCAGGTGGACGGTGTGACCTCATGTGGACGGTGTGACCTCAGACGGAGGAGTCGGGTTATTATAGGTCTCTAGAGGCTCCCCACATCCTCTCTCACCATCGGCCAGGACCACAACGTCTGCATCACTGTCACAAACCTTTCCTGATGTCATTAGTTTAAGTGATATTTACATTCGTGGTCATAACATCAGAATATTTGGTTTCTCTATTTACATCAGAGGAATTTGTCAACCACATTAAATTTGTTGATATAAACTAATCAGGTGAAAACCCAATTGGTTACGACAGTCTATTATGTTGTTGTCTGAACCGACACCAGTTAGTTCATGGTCGGACAACAAGCTGAGAGAGAGATGAAGGGGCGTGGTTATGATAAATTAGTTTTAATCACACACACACACACAGACACACAAGATTTGATACTTTAGTGTTTGTGGCTCCTGGTGGGGGAGGACCTGGTCCGGGAGTACGAGAGTTACCACCTCTCTCACCAACAGATCGTGTGCTTATGTTGACTGTGTCGTTCACCAATGTTTTCCCCAAGAGATGGTCCCACCTGGGTGGTGGCAGATGATATGACACGTTCTTCCCGAGGTGTGGCCTATTCCATCTCTTCCCTCAGCGTCATGTAACGTGGTAACCGATGGTCCGGGAACAATAAGTAGTCTTCCCTCTCCTGTCCCAGAAGAGAATCCTGCTGTTGTTGTTACAGTAGCGTCAGTCTCTCTTGATATACGTAGATCGTCGTTAAGAGTCGCGTTTTTCCTCTTAGTTGTCGGTCATTATTTCATTTCGTTCCTGTTATGTGCCGAAGGTAATAACAAGTCCAGACCTACTCCCTCACTGCTCTGACGAGGACCTGCTCGGTGAGGACGGTCACTTGTGTCCCATTTTCTGGCACCAGTTGTCTCTCTTTCCTCCGGGTCATTCTACATGTCTCTCTCGGGAACTGCCTCAGGTCTCAATATTGTGCACATCACAGAGGAGTGAATTTACAGCCACAAAACACAGTGACCTCTGATTTTCCACCACCACACACCAAGATGTCCTGACAGTACCAGAGCGACCACAGTGCTGTGGTTTACCAGAAGAAACACACATGTACGCACGCACGCAGGCACGCACTCTTCCCTGACACTCCTCACCATATTACTACGTTCACTTTATAACACTTGTCCGTCAGTAAAACACCAATTTTTGTCCCCAACATCCACCCACCTCGCCCTCCGCCCCACA
>NW_024718257.1:0-18038 GCF_018991925.1 Homarus americanus
TGGTAGATAGTGTTATGTTATGGTAGATAATTTTATGGTGTTATGGTAGATGGTGTTATGTTATGGTAGATAGTGTTATGTTATGGTAGATGGTGTTATATTATGGTAGCTAGTGGTATGTTAGGGTAGATAGTGTTATGTTATGGTAGATAGTGTTATGTTATGGTAGATAGTGTTATGTTATGGTAGATAGTGTTATGTTATGGTAGATAGTGTTATGTTATGGTAGATGGTGTTATGTTATGGTAGATAGTATTATGTTATGGTAGATGGTGTTATGTTATGGTAGATGGTGTTATGTTATGGTAGATGGTGTTATGTTATGGTAGATAGCGTTATGTTATGGTAGATAGTGTTATGTTATGGTAGATGGTGTTATGTTATGGTAGATAGTGTTATGTTATGGTAGATGGTGTTATGTTATGGTAGCTAGTGGTATGTTAAGGTAGATAGTGTTATGTTATGGTAGATAGTGTTATGTTATGGTAGATAGTGTTTTGTTATGGTAGATAGTGTTATGTTATGGTAGATAGTGCTATGTTATGGTAGATAGCGTTATGTTATGGTAGATAGTGTTATGTTATGGTAGATAGTGTTATCTTATGGCAGATAGTGTTATGTTATGGTAGATAGTGTTATGTTATGGTAGATGGTGTTATATTATGGTAGATAGTGTTATGTTATGGTAGATGGTGTTATGTTATGGTAGATGGTGTTATGTTATGGTAGATAGTGTTATGTTTTGGTAGATGGTGTTATGTTACGGTAGATAGTGTTATGTTATGGTAGATGGTATTATGTCATGGTAGCTAGTGGTATGTTATGGTAGATAGTGTTATGTTATGGTAGATAGTGTTATGCTATGGTAGATAGTATTATGTTATGGTAGATAGCGTTATGTTATGGTACATAGTGCTATGTTATGGTAGATAGCGTTATGTTATGGTAGATAGTGTTATGTTATGGTAGATAGTGTTATGTTATGGTAGATAGCGTTATGTTATGGTAGATAGTGCTATGTTATGGTAGATAGCGTTATGTTTTGGTAGATAGTGTTATGTTATGGTAGATGGTGTTATGTTATGGTAGCTAGTGTTATGTTATGGTAGATAGTGTTATGTTATGGTAGATAGTGTTATGGTGTTATGGTAGATAGTGTTATGCTATGGTAGATCGTGTTATGTTATGGTAGATAGTGTTATGTTATGGTAGCTAGTATTATGTTATGGTAGATAGTGTTATGCTATGGTAGATAGTGTTATGTTATGGTAGATAGTGTTATGTTATGGAAGAAAGTGTTATGTTATGGTAGATGGTGTTATGTTATGGTAGATAGTGTTATGTTATGGTAGATATTGTTATGGTGTTATGGTAGATAGTGTTATGTAATGGTAGATAGTGTTATGTTATGGTAGATAGTGTTATGTTATGGTAGATAGTGTTATGTTATGGTGGATAGTGTTATGTTATGGTAGATAGTGTTATGTTATGGTGGATAGTGTCATGTTATGGTAGATTGTGTTATGTTATGGTAGCTAGTGTTATGTTATGGTAGATATTGTTATGTTATGGTAGATAGTGTTATGGTGTTATGGGAGATAGTGTTATGTTATGGTAGATCGTGTTATGTTATGGTAGATAGTGTTATGTTATGGTAGATAGTGTTATGTTATGGTAGATAGTGTAATGTTATGGTAGATCGTGTTATGTTATGGTAGATAGTGTGATGCTATGGTAGATAGTGTTATGTTATGGTAGATAGTGTTATGTTATGGTAGATGGTGTTATGTTATGGTAGATGGTGTTATGTTATGGTAGATAGTGTTATGGTGTTATGGTAGATAGTGTTATGTTATAGTAGATAATGTTATGTTATGGTAGATAGTGTTATGCTATGGTAGATAGTGTTATGTTATGGTAGATAGTGTTATGTTATGGAAGAGAGTGTTATGTTATGGTAGATGGTGTTATGTTATGGTAGATAGTGTTATGGTGTTATCGTAGATAGAGTTATGTTATGGTAGATCGTGTTATGTCATGGTAGATGGTGTTATGTTATGGTAGATGGTGTTGTGTTATGGTAGATAGTGTTATGTTATGGTAGATAGTGTTATGTTATGGTAGATAGTGTTATGTTATGGTAGATAGTGTTATGTTATGGTAAATAGTGTTATGTAATGGTAGATGGTGTTATGTTATGGTAGATAGCATTATGTTATGGTAGATAGTGTTATGTTATGGTAGATGGTGTTATGTTCTGGTAATTAGCGTTATGTTATGGTAGATATTGTTATGTTATGGTAGATGGTGTTATGTTATGGTAGATAGTGATATGTTATGGCAGATGGTGTTATGTTATGGTAGATAGCATTATGTTATGGTAGATAGTGTTATGTTATGGTAGATGGTGTTATGTTATGGTAGATAGTGTTATGTTATGGTAGATGGTGTTATGTTATAGGTAGATAGCGTTATGTTATGGTAGATGGAGTGCTATGTGTTATGGTAGATCGTGTTATGTTATGGTAGATAGTGTTATGTTATGGTAGATAGTGTTATGTTATGGTAGATAGTGGTATGCTATGGTAGATCGTGTTATGTTATGGTAGATAGTGTTATGTTATGGTAGATAGTGTTATGTTATGGTAGATGGTGTTATGTTATGGTAGATAGTGTTATGGTGTTATGGTACATAGTGTTAGGTTATGGTAGATAATGTTATGTTATGGTAGATGGTGTTATGTTATGGAAGATAGTGTTATGGTGTTATGGTAGATAGTGTTATGTTATGGTAGATCGTGTTATGTTATGGTAGTTGGTGTTATGTTATGGTAGATGGTGTTATGTTATGGTAGATAGTGTTATGTTATGGTAGATAGTGTTATGTTATGGTAGATAGTGTTATGTTATGGTAGAGAGTGTTATGTTATGGTAGATGGTGTTATGTTATGGTAGATAGTGTTATGTTATGGTAGATAGTGTTATGTTATGGTAGATGGTGTTATGTTATGGTAGATAGTGTTATGGTGTTATGGTAGATAGTGTTATGTTATGGTAGATAGTGTTATGTTATGGTAGATGGTGTTATGTTATGGTAGATGGTGTTATGTTATGGTAGATAGTATTATGTTATGTAGATAGTGTTATGTTATGGTAGATAGTGTTATGGTGTTATGGTAGATAGTGTTATGTTATGGTAGATCGTGTTATGTTATGGTAGATAGTGTTAGGTTATGGTAGATAGTGTTATGCTATGGTAGATAGTGTTATGTTATGGTAGATATTGTTATGTTATGGAAGATAGTGTTATGTTATGGTAGATGGTGTTATGTTATGGTAGATAATGTTATCGTGTTATGGTAGATATTGTTATGTTATGGTAGATCATGTTATGTTATGGTAGATAGTGTTATGTTATGGTAGCTAGTGTTATGTAATGGTAGATAGTGTTATTTTATGGTAGATAGTGTTATGGTGTTATGGTAGATAGTGTTATGTTATGGTAGATCGTGTTATGTTATGGTAGATAGTGTTATGTTATGGTAGATAGTGTTATGCTATGGTAGATAGTGTTATGTTATGGTAGATTGTGTTATGGTGTTATGGTAGATAGTGTTATGTTATGGTAGATCGTGTTATGTTATGGAAGATAGTGTTATGTTATGGTAGATAGTGTTATGCTATGGTAGATAGTGTTATGTTATGGTAGATAGTGTTATGTTATGGAAGATAGTGTTATGTTATGGTAGATGGTGTTATGTTATGGTAGATAATGTTATCGTGTTATGGTAGATAGTGTTATGTTATGGTAGATCATGTTATGTTATGGTAGATAGTGTTATGTTATGGTATCTAGTGTTATGTATGGTAGATAGTGTTATTTTTTGGTAGATAGTGTTGTGGTGTTATGGTAGATAGTGTTATGTTATGGTAGATAGTGTTATGTTATGGTAGGTGGTGTTATGTTATGGTAGATAGTGTTATATTATGGTAGATAGTGTTATGTTGTGGTAGATGGTGTTATGTTATGGTAGATAGTGTTATGCTATGGTAGATCGTGTTATGTTATGGTAGATAGTGTTATGTTATGGTAGATAGTGTTATGTTATGGTAGATAGTGTTATGTTATGGTAGATAGTGTTATGTAATGGTAGATGGTGTTATGTTATAGTAGATAGTGTTATGTTATGGTAGATGGTGTTATGTTATGGTAGATGGTGTTATGTTATGGTAGATGGTGTTATGTTATGGTAGATAGCGTTTTGTTATGATAGATAGTGTTATGTTATGGTAGATGGTGTTATGTTATGGTAGATAGTGTTATGTTATGGAAGATGGTGTTATGTTATGGTAGCTAGTGGTATGTTATGGTAGATAGTGTTATGTTATGGTAGATAGTGTTATGTTATGGTAGATAGTGTTTTGTTATGGTAGATAGCGTTATGTTATGGTAGATAGTGCTATGTTATGGTAGATAGCGTTATGTTATGGTCGATAGTGTTATGTTATGGTAGATAGTGTTATGTTATGGTAGATAGTGTTATGTTATGGTAGATAGTGTTATGTAATGGTAGATGGTGTTATGTTATGGTGGATAGTGTTATGTTATGGTAGATAGTGTTATGTTATGGTGGATAGTGTTATGTTATGGTAGATGGTGTTATGTTATGGTAGCTAGTGTTATGTTATGGTAGATAGTGTTATGTTATGGTAGATAGTATTATGGTGTTATGGGAGATAGTGTTATGTTATGGTAGATCGTGTTATGTTATGGTAGATAGTGTTATGTTATGGTAGATAGTGTTATGCTATGGTAGAGAGTGTTATGTTATGGTAGATAGTGTTATGTTATGGAAGATAGAGTTATGTTATGGTAGATGGTGTTATGTTATTAGATAATGTTATGGTGTTATGGTAGATAGTGTTATGTTATGGTAGATCGTGTTATGTTATGGTAGATAGTGTTATGTTATGGTAGATAGTGTTATGTTATGGTAGATAGTGTTATGTTATGGTAGATGGTGTTATGTTATGGTAGATAGTGTTATGTTATGGTAGATGGTGTTATGTTATGGTAGATGGTGTTATGTTATGGTAGATGGTGTTATGTTATGGTAGATAGCGTTATGTTATGGTAGATAGTGTTATGTTATGGTAGATGGTGTTATGTTATGGTAGATAGTGTTATGTTATGGTAGATGGTGTTATGTTATGGTAGCTAGTGGTATGTTATGGTAGATATTGTTATGTTATGGTAGATAGTGTTATGTTATGGTAGATAGTGCTATGTTATGGTAGATAGTGTTATGTTATGGTGGATAGTGTTATGTTATGGTGGACAGTGTTATGTTATGGTAGATGGTGTTATGGTGTTATGGTAGATAGTGTTATGTTATGGTAGATCGTGTTATGTTATGGTAGATAGTGTTATGTTATGGTAGATAGTGTTTATGTTATGGTAGATGGTGTTATGTTGTTGTAGATAGTGTTATGCTGTGGTAGATGGTGTTATGTTATGGTAGATAGTGTTATGTTATGGTAGATAGTGTTATGTTATGGTAGATAGTGTTATGGTGCTCTGGTAGATAGTGTTATGTTATGGTAGATAGTGTTATGTTATGGTAGATGGTGTTATGTTATGGTAGATAGTGTTATGTTATGGTAGATAGTGTTATGTTATGGTAGATAGTCTTATGTTATGGTAGATAGTGATATGTTATGGTAGATAGTGCTATGTTATGGTAAATGGTGTTATGTTATGGTAGATAGTGTTATGTTATGGTAGATAGTGTTATGTTATGGTAGATAGTGCTATGTTATGGTAGATAGTGTTATGTTATGGTAGATAGTGTTATGTTATGGTAGATGGTGTTATGTTATGGTAGATAGTGTTATGTTATGGTAGATGGTGTTATGTTATGGTAGATAGTGTTATGTTATGGTAGATAGCAATATGTTATGGTAGATAGTGCTATGTTATGGTAGATAGCGTTATGTTATGGTAGATAGTGTTATGTTATGGTAGATAGTGTTATGTTATGGTAGATAGCGTTATGTTATGGTAAATAGTGCTATGTTATAGGGGATAGCGTTATGTTATGGTAGATAGTGTTATGTTATGGTAGATAGTGTTATGTTATGGTAGATAGCGTTATGTTGTGGTAAATAGTGCTATGTTATGGTAGATAGCGTTATGTTATGGTAGATAGTGTTATGGTGTTATGGAAGATAGTGTTATGTTATTGTACATCGTGTTATGTTATGGTAGATAGTGTTATGTTATGGTAGATAGTGCTATGCTATGGTAGAGAGTGTTATGTTATGGTAGATAGTGTTATGTTATGGAAGATAGAGTTATGTTATGGTAGATGGTGTTATGTTCTTAGATAATGTTACGGTGTTATGGTAGATAGTGTTATGTTATGGTAGATCGTGTTATGTTATGGTAGATAGTGTTATGTTATGGTAGATAGTGTTATGTTATGGTAGATAGTGTTATGTTATGGTAGATAGTGTTATGCTATGGTAGATAGTGTTATGTTATGGTAGCTGGTATTATGTTATGGTAGATAGTGTTATGTTATGGTAGATAGTGTTGTGGTGTTATGGTAGATAGTGTTATGTTATGGTAGATAGTGTTATGTTATGGTAGATAGTGTTATGTTATGGTAGATAGTGGTATGCTATGGTAGATAATGTTATGTTATGGTAGATAGTGTTATGTTATGGAAGATAGTGTTATGTTATGGTAGATGGTGTTATGTTATGGTAGATAATTTTATGGTGTTATGGTAGATAGTGTTATGTTATGGTAGATCGTGTTATGTTATGGTAGATAGTGTTATGTTATGGTAGATTGTGTTATGTTATGGTAGATTGTGTTATGTTATGGTAGATCCTGTTATGTTATGGTAGATAGTGTTATGCTATGGTAGATAGTGTTATGTTATGGTAGATAGTGTTATGTTATGGTAGATGGTGTTATGTTATGGTAGATGGTGTTATGTTATGGTAGATAGTGTTATGGTGTTATAGTAGATAGTATTATGTTATGGTAGATAATTTTATGGTGTTATGGTAGATAGTGTTATGTTATGGTAGATCGTGTTATGTTATGGTAGATAGTGTTATGTTATGATAGATAGTGTTATGTTATGGTAGATAGTGTTATGTTATGGTAGATAGTGTTATGTTATGGTAGATAGTGTTATGTTATGGTAGATGGTGTTATGTTATGGTAGATGGTGTTATGTTATGGTAGATAGTGTTATGGTGTTATGGTAGATAGTGTTATGTTATGGTAGATAGTGTTTTGTTATGGTAGATAGTGTTATGCTATGGTAGATAGTGTTATGTTATGGTAGATAGTGTTATGTTATGGAAGATAGTGTTATGTTATGGTAGATGGTGTTATGTTATAGTAGATAGTGTTATGGTGTTATGGTAGATAGTGTTATGCTATGGTAGATCGTGTTATGTTATGGTAGATAGTGTTATGTTATGGTAGCTAGTATTATGTGATGGTAGATAGTGTTATGCTGTGGTAGATAGTGTTATGTTATGGTAGATAGTGTTATGTTATGGAAGAGAGTGTTATGTTATGGTAGATGGTGTTATGTTATGGTAGATAGTGTTATGTTATGGTAGATATTGTTATGGTGTTATGGTAGATAGTGTTATGTAATGGTAGATAGTGTTATGTTATGGTAGATAGTGTTATGTTATGGTAGATAGTGTTATGCTATGGTAGATAGTGTTATGTTATGGTAGATAGTGTTATGTTATGGTAGATAGTGTAATGTTATGGTAGATCGTGTTATGTTATGGTAGATAGTGTTATGCTATGGTAGATAGTGTTATGTTATGGTAGATAGTGTTATGTTACGGTAGATGGTGTTATGTTATGGTAGATGGTGTTATGTTATGGTAGATAGTGTTATGGTGTTATGGTAGATAGTGTTATGTAATAGTAGATAGTGTTATGTTATGGTAGATAGTGTTATGTTATGGAAGATAGTGTTATGTTATGGTAGATGGTGTTATGTTATGGTAGATAGTGTTATGGTGTTATCGTAGATAGTGTTATGTTATGGTAGATCGTGTTATGTCATGGTAGATGGTGTTATGTTATGGTAGATGGTGTTATGTTATGGTTGATAGTGTTATGTTATGGTAGATAGTGTTATGTTATGGTAGAGAGTGTTATGTTATGGTAGATAGTGTTATGTTATGGTAGATGGTGTTATGTTATGGTAGATAGTGTTATGTTATGGTAGATGGTGTTATGTTATGGTAGATTGTGTTATGTTATGGTAGATGGTGTTATGTTATGGTAGATGGTGTTATGTTATGGTAGATGGTGTTATGTTATGGTAGATAGCGTTATGTTATGGTAGATAGTGTTATGTTATGGTAGATGGTGTTATGTTATGGTAGATAGTGTTATGTTATGGTAGATGGTGTTATGTTATGGTAGCTAGTGGTATGTTATGGTAGATAGTGTTATGTTATGGTAGATGGTGTTATGTTATGGTAGATAGTGTTTTGTTATGGTAGATAGCGTTATGTTATGGTAGATAGTGCTATGTTATGGTAGATAGCGTTATGTTATGGTAGATAGTGTTATGTTATGGTAGATAGTGTTATGTTATGGTAGATAGTGTTATGTTATGGTGGATAGTGTTAAGTTATAGTAGATAGTGTTATTTTATTGTGGATAGTGTTATGTTATGGTAGATGGTGTTATGTTATGGTAGCTAGTGTATGTTAGGGTAGATAGTGTTATGTTATGGTAGATAGTGTTATGGTGTTATGGTAGATAGTGTTATGTTATGGTAGATCGTGTTATGTTATGGTAGATAGTGTTATGTTATGGTAGATAGTGTTATGCTATGGTAGAGAGTGTTATGTTATGGTACATAGTGTTATGTTATGGAAGATAGAGTTATGTTATGGTAGATGGTGTTATGTTATTAGATAATGTTATGGTGTTATGGTAGATAGTGTTATGTTATGGTAGATCGCATTATGTTATGGTAGATAGTGTTATGTTATGGTAGATAGTGTTATGTTATGGTAGATAGTGTTATGTTATGGTAGATAGTGTTATGCTCCGGTAGATAGTGTTATGTTATGGTAGCTAGTATTATGTTATGGTAGATAGTGTTATGTTATGGTAGATAGTGTTATGGTGTTATGGTAGATAATGTTATGTTATGGTAGATAGTGCTATGTTATGGTAGATAGCGTTATGTTATGGTAGATAGTGTTAAGCTATGGTAGATAGTGTTATGTTATGGTAGATGGTGTTATGTTATGGTAGATGGTGTTATGTTATGGTAGATAGTGTTATGGTGTTATGGTAGATAGTGTTATGTTATGGTAGATAGTGTTATGTTATGGTAGATATTGTTATGTTATGGTAGATAGTGTTATGTTATGGTAGATGGTGTTATGTTATGGTAGATAATGTTATCGTGTTATGGTAGATATTGTTATGTTATGGTAGATCATGTTATGTTATGGTAGATAGTGTTATGTTATGGTAGCTAGTGTTATGTAATGGTAGATAGTGTTATTTTATGGTAGATAGTGTTATGGTGTTATGGTAGATAGTGTTATGTTATGGTAGATAGTGTTATGTTATGGTAGATAGTGTTATGTTATGGTAGATAGTGTTATGCTATGGTAGATAGTGTTATGTTATGGTAGATGGTGTTATGTTATGGAAGATAGTGTTATGTTATGGTAGATGGTGTTATGTTATGGTAGATAGTGTTATGGTGTTATTGTAAATAGTGTTATGTTATGGTAGATAGTGTTATGTTATGGTAGATAGTGTTATGTTATGGTAGATGGTGTTATGTTATGGTAGATAGTGTTATGTTATGGTAGATGGTGTTATGTTATGGTAGATAGTGTTATGTTATGGTAGATAGTGTTATGTTATGGTAGATAGTGTTATGTTATGGTAGATAGTGTTATGTTATGGTAGATGGTGTTATGTTATGGTAGATTGTGTTATGTTATGGTAGATGGTGTTATGTTATGGTAGATGGTGTTATGTTATGGTAGATGGTGTTATGTTATGGTAGATAGCGTTATGTTATGGTAGATAGTGTTATGTTATGGTAGATGGTGTTATGTTATGGTAGATAGTGTTATGTTATGGTAGATGGTGTTATGTTATGGTAGCTAGTGGTATGTTATGGTAGATAGTGTTATGTTATGGTAGATAGTGTTATGTTATGGTAGATAGTGTTTTGTTATGGTAGATAGCGTTATGTTATGGTAGATAGTGCTATGTTATGGTAGATAGCATTATGTTATGGTAGATAGTGTTATCTTATGGTAGATAGTGTTATCTTATGGCAGATAGTGTTATGTTATGGTAGATAGTGTTATGTTATGGTAGATGGTGTTATATTATGGTAGATAGTGTTATGTTATGGTAGATGGTGTTATGTTATGGTAGATGGTGTTATGTTATGGTAGATAGTGTTATGTTATGGTAGATGGTGTTATGTTACGATAGATAGTGTTATGTTATGGTAGATGGTGTTATGTTATGGTAGCTAGTGGTATGTTTTGGTAGATAGTGTTATGTTATGGTAGATAGTGTTATGCTATGGTAGATAGTGTTATGTTATGGTAGATAGCGTTATGTTATGGTAGATAGTGCTATGTTATGGTAGATAGCGTTATGTTTTGGTAGATAGTGTTATGTTATGGTAGATAGTGTTATGTTATGGTAGATAGCGTTATGTTATGGTAGATAGTGCTATGTTATGGTAGATAGCATTATGTTATGGTAGATAGTGTTATGTTATGGTAGATAGTGTTATGTTATGGTAGATAGTGTTATGTTATGGTGGATAGTGTTATGTTATGGTAGATAGTGTTATTTTATGGTGGATAGTGTTATGTTATGGTAGATGGTGTTATGTTATGGTAGCTAGTGTTATGTTATGGAAGATAGTGTTATGTTATGGTAGATAGTGTATTTGGTGTTATGGTAGATAGTGTTATGCTATGGTAGATCGTGTTATGTTATGGTAGATAGTGTTATGTTATGGTAGATAGTGTTATGCTATGGTAGAGAGTGTTATGTTATGGTAGATAGTGTTATGTTATGGAAGATAGAGTTATGTTATGGTAGATGGTGTTATGTTATTAGATAATGTTATGGTGTTATGTTATTAGATAATGTTATGGTGTTATGGTAGATAGTGTTATGTTATGGTAGATCGTGTTATGTTATGGTAGATAGTGTTATGTTATGGTAGATAGTGTTATGTTATGGTAGATAGTGTTATGCTATGGTAGATAGTGTTATGTTATGGTAGCTAGTATTATGTTATGGTAGAGAGTGTTATGATATGGTAGATAATGTTATGGTGTTATGGTAGATAGTGTTATGTTATGGTAGATAGTGTTATGTTAGGGTAGATAGTGTTATGTTATGGTAGATAGTGTTATGCTATGGTAGATAGTGTTATGTTATGGTAGATAAGGTTATGTTATGGAAGATAGTGTTATATTATAGTAGATGGTGTTATGTTATGGTAGATAATTTTATGGTGTTATGGTAGATAGTGTTATGTTATGGTAGATCGTGTTATGTTATGGTAGTTAGTGTTATGTTATGGTAGATTGTGTTATGTTATGGTAGATTGTGTTATGTTATGGTAGATCGTGTTATGTTATGGTAGATAGTGTTATGCTATGGTAGATAGTGTTATGTTATGGTAGATAGTGTTATGTTATGGTAGATGGTGTTATGTTATGGTAGATGGTGTTATGTTATGGTAGAGAGTGTTATGGTGTTATGGTAGATAGTGTTATGTTATGGTAGATAATTTTATGGTGTTATGGTAGATAGTGTTATGTTATGGTAGATCGTGTTATGTTATGGTAGATAGTGTTATGATATGGTAGATAGTGTTATGTTATGGTAATTAGTGTTATGTTATGGTAGATCGTGTTATGTTATGGTAGATAGTGTTATGCTATGGTAGATAGTGTTATGTTATGGTAGATAGTGTTATGTTATGGTAGATGGTGTTATGTTATGGTAGATGGTGTTATGTTATGGTAGATAGTGTTATGGTGTTATGGTAGATAGTGTTATGTTATGGTAGATAGTGTTATGTTATGGTAGATAGTGTTATGCTATGGTAGATAGTGTTATGTTATGGTAGATAGTGTTATGTTATGGAAGATAGTGTTATGTTATGGTAGATGGTGCTATGTTATGGTAGATAGTGTCATGGTGTTATGGTAGATAGTGTTATGTTATGGTAGATCGTGTTATGTCATGGTAGATGGTGTTATGTTATGGTAGATGGTGTTATGTTATGGTAGATAGTGTTATGTTTTGGAAGATAGTGTTATGTTATGTTAGATAGTGTTATGTTATGGTAGATAGTGTTATGTTATGGTAGATGGTGTTATGCTATGGTAGATAGTGTTATGTTATGGTAGATGGTGTTATGTTATGGTAGATGGTGTTATGTTATGGTAGATGGTGTTATGTTATGGTAGATAGCGTTATGTTATGGTAGATAGTGTTATGTTATGGTAGATGGTGTTATGTTATGGTAGATTGTGATATGTTATGGTAGATGGTGTTATGTTATGGTAGCTAGTGGTATGTTATGGTAGATAGTGTTATGTTATGGTAGATAGTGTTATGTTATGGTAGATAGTGTTTTGTTATGGTAGATAGCATTATGTTATGGTAGATAGTGTTATGTTATGGTAGATAGTGTTATGTTATGGTAGATAGTGTTATGTTATGGTAGATAGTGTTATGTTATGGTAGATGGTGTTATGTTATGGTAGATAGTGCTATGTTATGGTAGATGGTGTTATGTTATGGTTGATGGTGTTATGTTATGGTAGATAGCGTTATGTTATGGTAGATAGTGTTATGTTATGGTAGATGGTGTTATGTTATGGTAGATAGTGTTATGTTATGGTAGATGGTGTTATGTTATGGTAGATTGTGTTATGTTATGGTAGATGGTGTTATGTTATGGTAGATAGCGTTATGTTATGGTAGATAGTGTTATGTTATGGTAGATGGTGTTATGTTATGGTAGATAGTGTTATGTTATGGTAGATAGTGTTTTGTTATGGTAGATAGTGCTATGTTATGGTAGATAGCGTTATGTTATGGTAGATAGTGTTATGTTATGATAGATAGTGTTATGTTATGGTAGATAGTGTTATGTTATGGAAGATAGTGTTATGTTATGGTAGATGGTGTTATGTTATGGTAGATAATGTTATCGTGTTATGGTAGATAGTGTTAAGTTATGGTAGATCATGTTATGTTATGGTAGATAGTGTTATGTTATGGTAGCTAGTGTTATGTTATGGTAGATAGTGTTATTTTATGGTAGATAGTGTTATGGTGTTATGGTAGATAGTGTTATGTTATGGTAGATCGTGTTATGTTATGGTAGATAGTGTTATGTTATGGTAGATAGTGTAATGCTATGGTAGAGAGTGTTATGTTATGGTAGATAGTGTTATGTTATGGAAGATAGAGTTATGTTATGGTAGATGGTGTTATGTTATTAGTTAATGTTATGGTGTTATGGTAGATAGTGTTATGTTATGGTAGATCGTGTTATGTTATGGTAGATAGTGTTATGTTATGGTAGATAGTGTTATGTTATAGTAGATAGTGTTATGTTATTGTAGATAGTGTTATGCTATGGTAGATAGTGTTATGTTATGGTAGCTAGTATTATGTTATGGTAGATAGTGTTGTTATGGTAGATAGTGTTATGGTGTTATGGTAGATAGTGTTATGTTATGGTAGATAGTGTTATGTTATGGTAGAAAGTGTTATGTTATGGTAGATAGTGTTATGTTATGGTAGATAGTGTTATGTTATGGTAGATAGTGTAATGTTATGGTAGATCGTGTTATGTTATGGTAGATAGTGTGATGCTATGGTAGATAGTGTTATGTTATGGTAGATAGTGTTATGTTATGGTAGATGGTGTTATGTTATGGTAGATGGTGTTATGTTATGGTAGATAGTGTTATGGTGTTATGGTAGATAGTGTTATGTTATAGTAGATAGTGTTATGTTATGGTAGATAGTGTTATGCTATGGTAGATGGTGTTATGTTATGGTAGATAGTGTTATGTTATGGAAGAGAGTGTTATGTTATGGTAGATGGTGTTATGTTATGGTAGATAGTGTTATGGTGTTATCGTAGATAGTGTTATGTTATGGTAGATCGTGTGTTATGTATGGTAGATGGTGTTATGTTATAGTGCTTAGATGGTGTTGTATTTATGGTAGATAGTGTTATGTTATAGTAGATATTGTTATGTTATGGTAGATAGTGTTATGTTATGGTAGATAGTGTTATGTTATGGTAGATAGTGTTATGTTATGGTAGATAGTGTTATGTTATGGTAGATGGTGTTATGTTATGGTAGATAGTGTTATGTTATGGTAGATGGTGTTTTGTTATGGTAGATGGTGTTGTTATGGTAGATGGTGTTATGTTATGGTAGATAGCGTTATTTTATGGTAGATAGTGTTATGTTATGGTAGATGGTGTTATGTTATGGTAGATAGTGTTATGTTATGGTAGATAGTGTTATGTTATGGTAGCTAGTGGTATGTTATGGTAGATAGTGTTATGTTATGGTAGATGGCGTTATGTTATGGTAGATGGCGTTATGTTATATGGTAGATGAATTAGCATATGTTATGGTGAATGGCGTTATGTTGCTGGTAGATGGTGTTATGTTATGAGTAGATGGTGTTATGTTATGGTAGATGGTGTTGTGTTGTTATGGTGGATGGTGTTGGGTTATGGTAGATGGTGTTGTTTTGTAATTGGATAGTCGTTATGTTATGGTAGATGGTGTTATGTTATGGTGGCTAGTGTTATGTTGTGGTGAATGGTGTTGTGTTATGGTAAGATAGTGTTATGGTTGATATGGTAGATAGTGTTGTTATGTTATGGTAGATCGTGTTATGTTATGAGTAGATGGTGTTATGATATGGTAGATGGTGTTATGCTATGGTAGAGAGTGTTATGTTATGGTAGATAGTGTTATGTTATGGAAGATAGAAGTTATGTTATGGTAGATGGTGTTATGTTGTTAGATAATGTTATGGTGTTATGGTAGATAGTGTTATGTTATGGTAGATCGTGTTTATGTTATGGTAGATGGTGGTATATTATGGTAGATAGTGTTATGTTGGTAGAGAGTGTTATGTTATGAGTGAATCATTGTTATGCTATGGTAGATGGTGTTATGTTATTGTAGCTAGTATTATGTTATGGTAGATAGTGTTATGTTATGGTAGATAGTGTTATGGTGTTATGGTAGATAGTGTTATGTGTTATGGTAGATATAGTGTTATGTTATGGTAGATAGTGTTATGTTATGGTGAGTAGTGTTATGCTATAGTAGATAGTGTTATGTTATGGTAGATAGTGTTATGTTACTTATGGAAGATAGTGTTATGTTATGGTAGATGGTGTTATGTTATGAGTAGATAATTTTTATGGTGTTATGGTAGAAGTGTTATGTTATGAGTAGATCGTGTTATGTTATGGTAGATAGTTTTTTGTTATGGTAGATTGTGTTATGTTATGGTAGATTGTGTTATGTTATGGTAGATCATGTTATGTTATGGTAGATAGTGTTATGCTATGGTAGATAGTGTTATGTTATGGTAGATAGTGTTATGTTATGGTAGATGGTGCTATGTTATGGTAGATAGTGTTATGGTGTTATGGTAGATAGTGTTATGTTATGGTAGATAATTTTATGGTGTTATGGTAGATAGTGTTATGTTATGGTAGATCGTGTTATGTTATGGTAGATAGTGTTATGTTATGGTAGATAGTGTTTTGTTATGGTAGATAGTGTTATGTTATGGTAGATCGTGTTATGTTATGGTAGATAGTGTTATGCTATGGTAGATAGTGTTATGTTATGGTAGATAGTGTTATGTTATGGTAGATGGTGTTATGTTATGGTAGATGGTGTTATGTTATGGTAGATAGTATTATGTTATGGTAGATAGTGTTATGTTATGGTAGATAGTGTTATGGTGTTATGGTAGATAGTGTTATGTTATGGTAGATCGTGTTATGTTATGGTAGATAGTGTTATGTTATGGTAGATAGTGTTATGCTATGGTAGATAGTGTTATGTTATGGTAGATAGTGTTATGTTATGGAAGATAGTGTTATGTTATGGTAGATGGTGTTATGTTATGGTAGATAGTGTTATGGTGTTATGGTAGATAGTGTTATGTTATGGTAGATCGTGTTATGTCATGGTAGATGGTGTTATGTTATGGTAGATGGTGTTATGTTATGGTAGATAGTGTTATGTTATGGTATATAATGTTATGTTATGGTAGATAGTGTTATGTTATGGTAGATAGTGTTATGTTATGGTAGATGGTGTTATGTTATGGTAGATAGTGTTATGTTATGGTAGATGGTGTTATGTTATGGTAGATGGTGTTATGTTATGGTAGATGGTGTTATGTTATGGTAGATAGCGTTATGTTATGGTAGATAGTGTTATGTTATGGTAGATGGTGTTATGTTATGGTAGATAGTGTTATGTTATGGTAGATGGTGTTATGTTATGGTAGCTAGTGGTATGTTATGGTAGATAGTGTTATGTTATGGTAGATAGTGTTATGTTATGGTAGATAGTGTTTTGTTATGGTAGATAGCGTTATGTTATGGTAGATAGTGCTATGTTATGGTAGATAGAGTTATGTTATGGTAGATAGTGTTATGTTATGGTAGATAGTGTTATCTTATGGCAGATAGTGTTATGTTATGATAGATAGTGTTATGTTATGGTAGATGGTGTTATGTTATGGTAGATAGTGTTATGTTATGGTAGATGGTGTTATGTTATGGTAGATGGTGTTATGTTATGGTAGATGGTGTTATGTTATGGTAGATAGTGTTATGTTATGGTAGATGGTGTTATGTTACGGTAGATAGTGTTATGTTATGGTAGATGGTGTTATGTTATGGTAGCTAGTGCTATGTTATGGTAGATAGTGTTATGTTATGGTAGATAGTGTTATGTTATGGTAGATAGTGTTATGCTATGGTAGATGGTGTTGTGTTGTGGCTGAGTATTGTGTTATGGTAGATGAGTGTTGTGTTATGGTGAATGGTGTTGTGGTGTTATGGTAGATAGTGTTATGTTATGGTAGATAGTGTTATGTTATGGAAGATAGTGTTATGTTATGGTAGATGGTGTTATGTTATGCTAGATAATTTTATGGTGTTATGGTAGATAGTGTTATGTTATGGTAGATCGTGTTATGTTATGGTAGATAGTGTTATGTTATGGTAGATAGTGTTATGCTATGGTAGAGAGTGTTATGTAATGGTACATAGTGTTATGTTATGGAAGATAGAGTTATGTTATGGTAGATGGTGTTATGTTATTAGATAATGTTATGGTGTTATGGTAGATAGTGTTATGTTATGGTAGATCGCATTATGTTATGGTAGATAGTGTTATGTTATGGTAGATAGTGTTATGTTATGGTAGATAGTGTTATGTTATGGTAGATAGTGTTATGCTATGGTAGATAGTGTTATGTTTTGGTAGCTAGTATTATGTTATGGTAGATAGTGTTATGTTATGGCAGATAGTGTTATGTTATGGAAGATAGTGTTATGCTATGGTAGATGGTGTTATGTTATTAGATAATGTTAAGGTGTTATGGTAGATAGTGTTATGTTATGGTAGATCGTGTTATGGTGTTATGGTAGATAGTGTTATGTTATGGTAGATCGTGTTATGTTATGGTAGATGGTGTTATGTTATGGTAGATAGTGTTATGTTATGGTAGATGGTGTTATGTTATGGTAGATGGTGTTGTTATGGTAGATAGTGTTATGTTATGGTAGATAGTGTTATGGTATGGTAGATAGTGTTATGTTATGGTAGATGGTGTTATGTTATGGTAGATAGTGTTATGTTATGGTAGATGGTGTTATGTTATG
>NW_024718258.1:0-24417 GCF_018991925.1 Homarus americanus
TAGTGCCAGCATCTTGCACCATCTATCGGCATTTACCGTATCTCTCAATATCCGATATTCATATCCCGGAACAGCACTTCTTGGAACTCTCCATTTCACAATGTTTTTCCTATGTCACAGCTTCCTGGAGTTTAAAACATCTTGTTGCAAATGTATCTTCACTCTTTGGTGATGGGTCGCCTTGAAAACGATGCCTGTGTAATCTCTCCCTACACTTTCTATTTGATATTGACAGTACATATCCTGGAAGTAAACCGAATATAATCGCTATCAAACTTTTCCAACCTGGACCTCTCGAACGGACTTCACCTCCTGAATCTCTATCATATACTAACTGTAACTTGCAGCAGAGTAGTGATGTAAACAAACTATTGAATAATCCTTCTATCAGTTTTATGTTATTTGCTTTACTTCCAGAACAAACTTGCTCAACCACGACAGTTTCAGAGCCCTTCTCCCTGTGTGTAGTACTATAATACATTATGTACAAAGATGAAACCTCAAATACATTTCCGTTCTTTATACCTCAACTGCCCACACCACCACTACCATTTCCTCCACCCACACCCTTGTATTCAGATCACCAGCACCGACAAAGTATTACCTCTCTCGCTGAACAACACATTTCAGCTCGATTAATCAAAGAGCTTGTTTTTGTGTTTTGTTTCATATTCTTCGTTCAAACTTACCCAACAGTTATTCTGGTCTCGATTTAGTCTATCTTCAACCTATTCCATAATGATCGTAAGCAAATTGATTCATATATTATCACATGTCTCCCTATCTGACCAAAACATTGAAAGTTGTTCTATCCCTCTTCTCTTGTCTATACCCAATAACAGCATCTCTCTCTCTCTCAGTATTTCTAACTCTCTCCTCCCATGTACTGTACACTACACTATCTTTCACCCTCTTATTCCGTCCAGCAAATTCCTCTCACTCACTGTATTGTAATGATCGCCGTATATCATTGTAACCGATATTGCAGGAGCGTCTCTAATATTAGTCCCGAATTGCTTCTACATAGTCGATAACCTAATTTATCTAAATATAAAGCATTGACAAAGAAGAGTTATCTTATAAGGAAAATAAACTCATATCTTTATGAGTAACATTCTCAATAAACCACATAGGTAAACTTGCACCCAAACGAGGTACTAAATCAGTGAGTGTTAATCTTTACTTCTGATCTTTTGACCAAGAAATACAATTTTGGCAATGATAAATAATATATATATATATATATATATATATATATATATATATATATATATATATATATATATATATATATATAAATATATATATATATATATATATATATATATATATATATATATATATATATATATATATATATATATATATATATATATATATATATATATATATATATATATATATATATATATATATATACGTGGGGGCGAGTGTGTCCTCACTAGATGTGGTGTTGAGAATATCAACCTGGGATGAGAAAGATTTGTTGGTATTTAAATTTACAGAAAACGAAAGAAAAGATTGATAATATATGTATATTCAGGAAAAATAATAATAAGTGAATCAACTATATATTGATCAAATAAATGATGACGTGCTCTAAATTCTATTATCAGTTGATAGCAACACGATAGCCAACCCACAAATAAAATGTAAATTACATACGACATAAAATTTTGGATATTCATAAAACAATTTACATGACGTCAAAAGAGTTCTTTAAATTTTTTGTTGGACTGTAAAATGTATTTTGTAATTTGGCTTAAATTTCATAGTGGATATATTTTTGTCTCTTCTGCTGAACAATATTTCCTTGTTGCTTTCCATTTCAACTTATAATTTAATTATCCAGAAGATTCTTTAGACACTTTCAGAGCTGACTCACACAAGCAGTAAGATGAAAAAAGTCTGAAAAAAGTTTATTACAGTTTAATTTTGTTCCTAATAGTTCTCTCAGAAAGATTTTGCCTCTTTGTTGTGTTATGTGTCGCCTCTTCTTACTCTCTCAAGTATTAACTGATCCATCATGTGTGTAGCATCTTGATGGGTCTTCGACACATGGCGATTTACACGAGTAATATTTGCCTACACATTAAATTCTGTTCCGAGAGCAAAAAAAAAAGAAAATTTTTCGTATAGTATCATTTTGTTTGTTATGAAAATATAAATCTATTTATACAAAAGATATATAAATTAATTGAAAAATTATATCACTAATACTGAAGCAGTAGACGATTCGACTAAAAACTCGCCCAGTGATATTCAGGTGTTGTAATAATTATGTTAAGCTGATAGAGAAGAGCTGATTCTAAAATATACTCCCACAACACCTTGCTCCAGAGTCTAGTTTTACCTAACAGCCTCGACAACATAATCCAGAGACGTCCTCCCCCTTAGCACAAGTTGATGACCCCTTTGTTAACAACATTATCTGGTCTTTTATTTATGACATTCATTACTAAGATATTATACATAACATTACATAGAAAATACATCCACTTCCTGTAATACCTCATTGAGCTGATTAATATGAGGTGAATTACTACTTTTTATTCTCGAATATCAAAACTCAGAGCTGCATTAATAAAGTATATAACACATACCATTATGCGAGTTAAGGAACATCACCCAAGGGTAAAGATTGTAAAAAGCAACAACACATTAGACCAGCAGTTGTGTGTATCGTCAATTACCAGGCGGTGGTGGGGTAAAATTCTGCGGTTACCACACGCCAAGTTTGACTACCTTCCCCCCCCCTTTTTTTTTAAATATACCGTATACCGTATATATTTTTTACCTGTTACAATACTTTCCCGAATACACACGCCGTTGGTCTTTATATAACAACAAGAAAAATCTGAAATGTCGAGTATAAAAGCTCCTAGGATCAGTACAGTATCTCAGTAGGCAGGTATGTATATGATTACCTTTACATGCATGTTTTTATTCACGTATCCGTACCGTATGTATAAAGTTCTCTATGTATTGATAAATTTCATCAAATTATCTAAAAAATCAACGAGTATGTTTCAATAAATTTATGTATATTCGTGATGTAAGAGTTTCATGGGTGATCGGGATGTCACTCTCTAAGAATTGTAATATTTGTTTTTTGGCACTTGAGGGATGTCCACCGTTATCTAGGCAAATATTTTCATCATAGTTTCTTATACATGTAAATAGAAAGGTATAATATTTGACCTTATCTGCCAGCCTTACAATAGCCTCGTTATGTCACCCCTTTCAGGTGCACCAGAGCTCCTTATACCACTCCATGGTGACCAATTAGTGTGCGTGTGTACTTGATCTTTATCTTTAATTTCACTACTTTTACATTTTTACCGAACCGAACCTAACCTAACCTAACCTAACCTAACCTAACCTAACCTTACCATTGGGTACTTTTCATATGGCTTAACTATTACCAAAGAAATTATTGATGGTGATCTCGGCCAATATTATGATGGGACGAAATCACTAAAATGGGCCGAGGTCACCACTGAATGTGGGCCGAGGTTACCACTAGATGTGACCCGAGGTTATCACTGGATGTGGACCGAGGTTACCACTGGATGTGGGCCGAGGTTACCACTGGATGCGGGCCGAGGTTATTTGGCCGAATTTACCATAGGCCGACGTCACTGGCACCCGAGATTGTGCTGCTGTCATCAACACAAGAAAACGCCTCAACTCTTGTGTATATGTAAACACTGATATTATGATCTGATTTATAATTAAACCTGAAATGTTGGATTGTTTAAGTTAAAAGAGATTTGTTAAACTATTATTTTGGGGGGAAATTTAACTTAAACAAAGAGACATCGGAAAATTTGTTCAGACTTGTACCCAGAACCAGCAGAACCTGATGGTCAGTCCCCCGTAAGGTCACGGTGTCTCTGTTATATAAAGTTTGTAAGGTGCTTATATATTACAGCTTCACTTCTCTTAATATACAGTATTGGTTAATGTATAAAAGCTATTTTATAATGAATAATTCACTCCTCTTGTATATCTTTGTCACTTATTTATTCTTATACTAATACAATAAGCAGAGCAATGAAGAATATATTTACTTTATCAATAAAATGATTCCATTATAACCATACAGTAATTTAATAAGTCGGTGAATGATGAAGTGAAATACTCTCTCAGAATTGTATCAACTTTAGAAAGAAGAAGTATTTAGTAATTGTTTTATAACGCGTGGCATCTCCAAGACCATCTATGTTTTCAATCCGTCGACCCTCTAGAAAATACTTTGTGGTTCCCCAGTTGAGAAGCTCTGGTAGAGAAGTAGAGTGATAGTGTAGACACCGACACAGGCTATAAACCAGTTTAAAATAATACAGATGGGAAGTATACATGATGAGACTAACTTCGCGATTAATAACACATACTTAAAAAAAATCATTATGGAGAGGAACTATCCGGTACACGCAGTGAGTTTCATTTTGACTGATGTGTATGTGGGCGAACCTCCCATCACCTATAAGGCCATCAGTGACGGACACACCTGGTCTGGACTACTCATCAAAACAGCTTCTAATTTCCATGGTTAAGGATGCCTGATATTATTTCCCATTTGAAATACACTTAAATTTGGATTAATTCAGGTCATCGGACTTAAGTGACTTTATCTTGTTAAATTATTACCATTAGCTACAACAACACGGAATGTACTGAGCATCAGGCGAGCTTCTATAGGTTTTAACCTTATTATGCCCGCGTTAACTAGTGGGTGGAGTAAACCCGTACCCATAATAAAACACTAGTTTGATAAGGGAATAATGACCGTGTAGAGATAAATCTGTATTGTGGAGTAATCGCTTAATAGATGCTGTTTCACGTGATATTTTACTTAGACTAAAATTATCACTACCATGAAACATCTGTACGTGTTACCAAGATTAATATACAAGGATAAAGTTCTATTAGAATATATCAAATATAATCCTCAAATTGTTTTCGATATATGTTTTAATGTAACCTAAAACTAAAGGGCTCATCAGGAAATACTAAATAACGTATAAGTATTTTTTCTTTACAAAACAAAAATTGAATCCCTATTTGAAAACAGATATCTCAGACTGACAAGGTGACAGTTGGTTGCCTCTATTCCGGGCTTTGAATATTTACATATATTTGATCCTAAAGGAGTAGAAAAAGTAAATTTACTTAAAATATGAGAGTAACATTTTTTTACCTAATCGTTATCAATTTTATATTATATGTAACCCCAAAAAAGAGTATTTTTATTACCTGACTGTGGCTATAGCTCTAGTGTGTTTACTTATGTGTTACCACAGAATTAGGCTAAGGTCTTGGGTGACTCCTCATACTTTACTTGAGCAAGAAATCTATTTTTTTTCCCGAGATCGAGATTTTTAAAAGTTGAGATCAAGATCCTTCGCAATTTTAACATTTATGAATCATCTAAGGACTTGCCCGCCCAGGTAGCACTTGAGTGGCTAAACTTCAAATAGGATATTCTTTTGGTCGTGTTTATACAACTATGACTATTTTCAAGTTAATGGATGGCTGGAGGTTTAGTGTTATTAAAAAAAAATAGCGGAAATATTTACCAACTAGTATGGGTATATACTGTACGTACTAACTACCAACGGATTTACATTACCATGATTATAAATTAAAATTCCGGACCAAACAGACGTACAACTTGTGATACCCAGACCCACTGAGACCACCACAATGCACTCCTCTCAAACCCAGACCTCTTAAAAGATATCTACCGCCTGAATATTAAAATATTTGTGAAACCTTATTTTGATCCCTTTGAAAATTATTATGACATATACTCATAAGTTCCTAAGAATTACCAAATACCAATAATTAACTGTGCGACCATTACGACATGTCTATTTCAATCAATCAATCAAACATGTCGGTACAGTGATTTCAATGGCAACTATTAATTTACTAATCATTGTACTGAATTACGTAAGATTAGTAAGAATAATTTTTTTTTTGTCCTAAGGCTCAACAAATGGTAACGTCAATATAGCACCATCATTAAAATACAATATAGTTCTTTATTCTAACTCTCACTCACTGTCCTACACAGAATGTTTCTCTAAAGCATACATGTTAATTGTAATTACTGTTATTACACTCTAAACTAATTGATAATAACAATAACTCCAGGTGTTACACATTACTGCTGTCTAACTAAATCTAATTCGTGGAGAAACGTAAGCTGTTCTGGGTGAGGGTTAAAACTCTGCCTCTCTCCCCGGGGGTGTTGTACAGTCCTGAGAGTGAGTTTCACTGCCTCCCTCCCTTATAGCTCTCCCTGCAGGTGCTGGGCGGCCGGCGGCATGTGTGTGGTCTGGTCGCCCGAATAACCCCACTGAGACTAACTGCTAGAGTTGGGGCAAGTTGTGAGGTTAACGGAGAATAACATGGGCTTCCTATTCTGGTGCCAGCGAGGATACATTACATACCTGGGTTATGAAGTTATGGTGTAGTAGGGAGAGGAGGACTCCTGCCTGGTGAGGATATAAGCTAGGGAGAAGAGGTAGGTAGCCCGGGAAAAGGTATCGATGTGGATGCTATAAGTTGTGGGCGCCAGGGTTGTGCGCCAGTGTTCGTTTGGAAACTTATGCGATATTTTTAATTTAATTATACTCCTTGGCAGAAAGGGTTTAATTATAATTTATCATTGAAACTAATTGAATTCAAAACTATGAGGTTTGAAGTGATGAAGAATAATAGATGGTTAGATTTTGATGTCTGTAACTGCGGAAACCGACGTTCTTTTGTTTGAACACGTCAGCTGACACAGTGGAGGGTCGGACAGGGTGGAAAATCACAACGGACAGGAGAGTTAGAGCCACAGTATGTGTAAGGCAGCAGGGAAGGAGGTCTTATTTTTGTTTTTTAATTTCTGAAAGCTTAAGTTTTATGATGTGCTGTACCTACTTCATGGTGTAAAGCACTAATGTCTCAAACATAGTTAACTACATAATACACAAAGTTACAAATATGTGCCTTACCCTTGCCATAAGAAAATAATAAATGCACCAGCTTATTTTTTATATTAAAAGTGTACTCATCTACACAAATTAATAATAACTTGGCGCTAATACTATCCCAGGCAAATATATAGAAAAATAACGTGTTTACAGAAGCTTTCACAATTTATGTAGATGACGCAATGTACTTATTTGGCAAAGGAATGTTCAAGAATAAGGAAATAAAATATCTGATCGTATGGAAACAAACTTCAGCTTTACAGTAAAAACAAAATACATTCCAGGAACAGTGATCCATTAAACTCAACACTGGTACATGGGGTTAAACACATATAACACACACACTCCATCTAGAGGCATGTAAGTGCACTGATCTACTCAATGGGTTTCAAACAAATGATTACGGTAAACTTGGTGTCCATTCAAATAAGTTTACTAGACTGTTTACTGTGTACAAATTACACTTTTAATGGCCATATGATTTAGGGTCGCTGGTGGCTCGTAGCCGTCCAGGATCAACATATAAATACATTTGCTGATACAGTGTGTGGATCAAAGTCTATCACACAGTGAGTCTTAGTGAAGGCTCTTACTGGATGATGTTATTGCCCGAGTGTATAGAGTAACACTACATAATCTCATGTGTTCAAATATACATGAGTGCACATGCGTAAATACATACAGGAAAATTACACAGTCACACCCACACACACATACCTCCCTCTCTTGCGTCCTGACAAGTTCAAAAGTTCTTCAGTACATAAACTTCTACTTCGCTAAGCCTGTGAAATTTTATAATAACTTCCCTGATCAGAAGTATTTATACGCCTCTCGTAGAAAAAAAGTGCCCGATTAATGTTACACCAGTACCCCCACGAGTGATATATTCTGAAACTTATTCCTCGTCGCTAGAAACTTTCACAGGGACAAACTTAAAGGAGTTTGGCGATACATTTCAGGTCAGAAACTTTTATACGTTATTGTTAGACGAAGTTAGGAGACGAAAATGAGTGTAGGAGGATGTACAAATAAATGAATATCTTCATACAAAATGTAACCTGACCTGACCAAACCTAACCTAACCTATTTAAAGTATAAATTAAACATCATATGGCAGTAAGCAAGGGCTGAAAAGAAATATACAAAATCTTACAATATACGAATTAATATTAAGTTGTAATAATAAAACCAAAAAGTTATCTCGATTTGACAAAAACGATTGATGATTTGTAAAAGCTTAAACTAAACAGGGATAATTGCCTAATATCGATAACTTCTATGTATTATTTTAAGCTTCTGACTGGCCATCGGAGATCATGTACGTCATCATATTAGGTATTAATGAATTGTGAAATGGAAAACTTAAACTAACTTAACCTAACATTAACAAATATTAACTAAGTGTTATCATTTTTTTTCGTTTTACATACAGGATAATCATCATGGGTGATATGATATTATGATATATTCTGAAAAAATGTAAAAGACGTAAGTTTCGGAGAAAAAGAATTAAATCTAAAGTTACTCAAAACAACAGTAAAGATTTAAACTATACAGATGAGAGGAAAACAAATACCAGTAATAAGTGCAAGTAATAAATAACTAAATAAACCCTGGAACTAAATATATATATTTTGATGTTCTTCGGTTTTTATACTATAGACTAACTGCAGTATATACTTATAACATTTAATCAAGTAATAATAATGGTTGCCCCTCGTGTACGAGGATGGGCCGGCCCAAGGCGTGAATTTGTTTAACGTGTAGAAGCTATAGTCAACACAACTACCACACCCTAAGTTAACGAGTTGCATGACCTAGTGTCAAGGAATAATCCGAGAAGACCGGACAACTCGCCAACTGCACTGGCTAACCATTATCCCGATCACAATCCACTAATCGATTAACATCCAGGTCGCTAATTACTGCTGGGTCGACAGAGACAAATGACGTAAAAAAAAAAAAAAAAAAACAGTCCTACCCTGCTTGGGAATCGAACTCGGGTCGACTCGCTTAAAAGTCGAGCATGCTGACCATTACACCACGTATCACCAAAATAATTTTTTGTTTTTTTTCGTGCTGGTCAAGCCCCGACCAGAGGTTAGCTAGACCCCCGGACAACTCTTTCGGAGATTGACCAGCACGTTGTATTTGTATTATTATCTTGACCTAATTATATGTTACAAAGTCACTTGTGTGTTTTTCAGTGTTGTTTTTAATAATATTTACTTATTGTAATTTAATGTCAACAAATAATTGACTAAAATAATATGAAAACAAACAAATATAAACGGAATATATACTATATGTTACACTAAATATGCATAATTGACGATTAGTGATAAATTCTAGGTATTTCTCTTTTTGGGAAATTTTTCACAGGCCATAAACGATCCTGTAGATCATAAATGTACAAATAAATGAATACCTTCATACAAAATGTAACCTGACCTGACCAAACCTAACCTAACCTATTTAAAGTATAAATTAAACATCATATGGCAGTAAGCAAGGGCTGAAAAGAAATATACAAAATCTTACAATATACGAATTAATATTAAGTTGTAATAATAAAACCAAAAAATTATCTCTATTTGACAAAAACGATTGATGATTTGTAAAAGCTTAAACTAAACAGGGATAATTGCCTAATATCGATAACTTCTATGTATTATTTTAAGCTTCTGACTGGCCATCGGTGATCATGTACGTCATCATATTAGGTATTAATGAATTGTGAAATGGAAAACTTAAACTAACTTAACCTAACATTAACAAATATTAACTAAGTGTTATTTTGTTTTTTACATACCAGAGGGTTGTGGGACCAGTGTTTGTTACCTGCCAGAGGGTTGTGGGACCAGTGTTTGTTACCTGCCAGAGGGTTGTGGGACCAGAGTGTGTTACCTACCCAGAGGGTTGTGGGACCAGAGTGTGTTACCTACCAGAGGGGTGCGGGACCAGAGTGTGTTACCTACCAGAGGGGTGCGGGACCAGAGTGTGTTACCTACCAGAGGGGTGCGGGACCAGAGTGTGTTACCTGCCAGAGCGTTGTGGGACCAGAGTGTGTTACCTACCAAGAGGGTGCGGGACGAGAGTGTGTTACCTGCCAGAGGGTTGTGGGACCAGAGTGTGCTACCTGCCAGAGGGTTGTGGGACCAGAGTGTGTTACCTACCAAGGGGGTGCGGGACGAGAGTGTGTTACCTACCAGAGGGGTGCGGGACCAGAGTATGTTACCTGCCAGAGGGTTGTGGGACCAGAGTGTGTTACCTACCAGAGGGGTGCAGGACAGAGTGTGTTACCTACCAGAGTTGTGGGACCAGAGTGTGCTACCTGCCAGAGGGTTGTGGGACAGTGTGCTACCAGGGGTTGTGGGACCAGAGTGTGCTACCACCAGGGGTGCGAGGGCAGAGGTGTGTTACCTACCAGGGGTTGTGGGACCAGGTGGCTACCTGCCAGAGGGTTCATGGGACCAGAGTGTGTTACCTGCCAGAGGGTTGTGGGACCAGAGTGTGTTACCTGCCAGAGGGTTGTGGGACCAGAGTGTGTTACCTGCCAGAGGGTTATGGGACCAGAGTGTGTTACCTACCAGAGGGTTGTGGGACCAGAGTGTGTTACCTACCAGAGGGGTGCGGGACCAGAGTGTGCTACCTGCCAGAGGGTTGTGGGACCAGAGTGTGCTACCTGCCAGAGGGTTGTGGGACCAGAGTGTGTTACCTGCCAGAGGGTTGTGGGACCAGAGTGTGCTACCTGCCAGAGGGTTGTGGGACCAGAGTGTGTTACCTACCAGGGGGGGTGCGGGACCAGAGTGTGTTACCTGCCAGAGGGTTGTGGGACCAGAGTGTGTTACCTGCCAGAGGGGTGAGTGAGGCGGTCTAGGTTGGAAGTGAGGCAGGAACACGAGTCTTGACCCTTAGCAAAATGAAGTGGGGAGATCATTAACCAACACGTCATCATTAGCCAGCACGTCACCATTAACCATCAACTCGTCACGAATAACCAAGGCGTTACCATTAACTAACACGTCACCATTAACTAACAGGTCAACATAAACCAACACGTCACCATTAACCAACACATCACCATTAACCAGCACTTTACTCTTATGCTACACGTCACCATTAACCTACACGTCACCATTAACCTACGAGTCAACATTAACCAACAAGTCACCATTAACCAACGCGTCACCAAACACAGCAATAGGTGTGTGTCGTCCGCTGTAACATTATTTAAAGATTTATTTCGTTTTGTATTGAGGAACAAATATAACACAGACTCATCAGCTTCCTAATGGGACGACATAAAGGTGGTCAGGTATACTTCAGCCGGAGACAAATATGAGCTTGGGTTAGGTTAGGTTAGGTTGAATTATTTCATGATAGTTTTGTTGGGTCGATTTCTTAGGTTATGTTGGGTTGGCATAAGTAGTTTAGGTTATATTAGGTTAGGTTAAGTAACTCATTGATAATTAGGTTAGGTTGAAATTACATACTGATAGTTAGCAAAACAAAATTAATGTGTGTACAGTACGTGTATGATACTCAAGGCTCCTGACAGGACAGTGTGCAAACCACACCTTAATGTACAATACTACACAGAACCCTTGAAAGTTCGCACCTGAACTGCAGCCTTACTTACTGAAGCTGTTTCAGAGAGTAGTGAGGGAGGCGCCATACTCTAGGTTCTTGAGATAACTCGATATACACGGTTCAGTAATCAATAGACTGTTGAAAATCCCTTATTTTAAATTATTGTATCTTAAGTCAAATTATTGTCCGTGAAACAGTAGGCTATCGTTGCTCATAACTTATGAGCAACGATATGTTATGAGTCATAACATAACGCGTTTTAATATTCAATTGATATATACAATCGTACCAAAGGAGAGGAAAATATTTTATTTTTTACTTGTACCTAGTCTAAGGAATCTCATTGTTTATATTACAAAAACTGAAAGATGAGAATTTGTTCATTAGTTCATATAATACAAGTTCCTAATTTTATCCATACACATTGAGAAATATCCCATGTACTAATAAAACAAGTCATGATGCTATACACTGTAGAGCCGGGCATATTTATGACCCCTACAGGTAATTCATCATATCAGACTGCTGTACTATTAAGGTGTCAGGTGCCATTAACAACTAAGAGTGACAACAGACAATAAAAGGTGGCTTATTATTATAATACTAAGTAGTTACTTTTATGTGTCTTAATGCAACGTCATCCTTAAGGGAAGTGAATCCTGAAGCGTAGCAGTAGTTAATTTTCTTTCAATTATGAAATTATGATCAATCTGTAAGTGGTATAGATGGTAACAAGTGATCGTGGGCCCGGCTGTTGGCACGAGGAACAACATTGATGGCCATTAAAAATTTAGATTGTTTAGGCCGAAATACTTTTACTTACGAAACACTGCTAGCATGTATTGGCAAGGGCAGCCCGGAACCGTCAGGAACTCCGCCGATTGGATCCCATAGGCCACCCTTCTTCGCCAATCTCCTTAGGTGCTGAGGCAACTGAGGGTCTTCCGGACTCCGCCGAGAGGGCCAGAACAGCCGTCCTCACGCCCCCAAGGAGTGATGCTAGCGAAGGCCCCGCTGGACCCCCGAGTAAAGTTGAGACTTTTCCTCTATTTCTCTTTAAGACAGAGAGGCAACACTGGCTAGTGACGCTAAGAGTATCTTCTGTCATATCTTGATATATTATGACTTATTTTATAGTGGCGTCCACAACACACCGAGACTTTGGTGTTTGTTTCTGTGAGTTAAGGAGATACAGTGAGTCAACCTGAGACGTTAGTCAGCTGGTGCACAAGTTTTGAATTACGATCACAAGTACTCATATTTCATTATTTCTATTATCCTCGCTGGGTGGGAGATATAAACTAATGTTATAGTTATAATTATAGGCATCAGTAACTCATGTAATGTTATCGGTATACAGTCCCCAGTAACTTATTGACATATTCTTCACAGTTTTTTTTTTTTACGGGATTAGTCAGGTCACAGGTCAATGACCCACATCAGGGCCTGGGGGGCGAAAATATAATAATAATAATAATAATACTAATAATAATAATAATAATAATAATAATAGAGAGAAACATTATATGTATGTTGTGTTGTCAAGGTAAAAGAAACAATTGTGACCTGCAATTGTGTAAAAATGAGGCAGAAAGTCAATAAGAAGTGTGACGTAGATGTTTCATATTTATATACAGTAGCCTAATGAAGTGATGATCTTCACGGGCAGGAGGAGTTGTGCTGAAAGCCCGACGGTGTGTTCAGTGTCTTCCAGGAGCAGTATGATAGTGTGTAAGTTGGTGGATGATAAAGTGGCAACACACTGTAGGAGCCTCCTGAGGGATCCTCCACGTAATAAATGGTGAGTTATTGACGTGGGTCTTGTGTGTGTGTGTGTGTGTGTGTGTGACCTGTGGTGAAATGGTCAGCATCCTGCCCGAGTTCGATCCTCGGGCAGGGTGAAACTATGGGCAAGTTTCTTTACGCCATTTGCCACTGTCTACCCAGCAGTAATTGGTACCCTGGATGTTAATCGATTTGCGGATGGTGTTCCGGGGTAATGGTTAGCCAGTGCAGTTGGCGAGCTGTCCAGTCTTCTCGGACTATTCCTTGACACTGGGTCATGCAGCTCGTTAACTTAGCGTGAGTTAGTTGTGTTGGCGACAGCTTCTACACTTTAACAAATTCACGCCTAGGAGGCCCTTGGGCCGGCCATCCTCGATTTCGAGGGGCTTCCATTATTATGTGTGTGTGTGCTATATAATCCACTATGGATGTGGTAATCATTATTTTACTTAGACTGATGGATGACACGTAGGAGTGGATGTCGTCGCTCTATATGCGCCGGATGAATGTTGGAGGAGGTGACGACGGGTAGCATGAATAAGCTGGTTTACAGTCTACCTTACCTATCATGCCTATGGCGACTGTATCCTGCCTACTGCTCGTATCACGGTGATAGCATGCCAGGTTCGTATAATCTAGCATGGGATGACGTACAAATAAAGAGATGAACATTTAATATACGATATAATGGACGTTACTAGTGAGCTTTGGGTATTACAAGTGGCTGGTACAGGTCGATGGTGATAGTATAGTGAGTAACCATAATTACTGGCCCATCCACAGGTCGAGCGTAGTGTGGGTAGAGGTCCTTGTGGACAGCGGCTCACTCAGTAGCAACTCACACACCAACACAGCATAAGACCCTTGAATACTTATCACCAGTCGTTCAGGTCATACCTCCTTTTACTCTGAATATAAGGTAACTTTTACTACTCCCACTAACGTGAAATAAATAAATTATAACTTATGTCTACTGGAGCAGTAACATGTCCACTACCCACCAGTAAAAGGACACAGCATCAATTTGGGAATATGTCTGAGGCCAACGCTGGAGTATCTGGTGATGTCCCGCACTACATGATCTTGTCAGGACCACAGTACAGCAGCAGGCCAAGTCTCATGCTATATGTTAACAGATACAGTCCTCTGATACACTGAACACACCGTCGGGCTGTCAGTACCACTCCTCCTGGCCGTGAAGATTATCACCTCATTAGCTGCCTGTTTATGAATATTAAACTATGAAACATCTACACTACACCTCTAACCAGTGGTAATTAATGTTAATATTACTTATACCATAATGTGAAGCATCCGGCAATAAGTTACTAGGGACTACAAGCCTTATAACATTACATGAATTACTGGGGACTATATGCCTATATACTTTATATAAGTTACTTAGGACTATATAACTATAACATTAGTTTATATCTCCTGTATACCTTTAACTCACTGAAACAAACACCAAAGTCTCGGTGTGTTGTGGACGCCACTATAAAATAAGTAATAATATATCTAGATATGACAGAAGATACTCTTAGCGTCACTAGCCAGTGTTGCCTCTCTGTCTTAAAGAGAAATAGAGGAAAAGTCTCAACCTTACTCGGGGGTCCAGCGGGACCTTCGCTAGCATCACTCCTTGGGGGCGTGAGGACGGCTGTTCTGGCCCTCTCGGCGGAGTCCTGAAGACACTCAGTTGCCTCAGCACCTAAGGAGATTGGCGAAGAAGGGTGGCCTATGGGATCCAATCGGCGGAGTTCCTGACGGTTCCGGGCTGCCCTTGCCAATACATGCTAGCAGTGTTTCGTAAGTAAAAGTATTTCGGCCCAAGCAATCTAAATTTTTAATGGCTATCAATGTTGTTCCTCGTGCCAGCAGCCTGGAGGCCATTGGTTCATCTCTACACCCGTGGGAACAACTAAGTCGGTTGTGTACAACAGCGTCAGAGAATTATAGCAGCCTTACAGTGAGAACGGCACCAGTGTCTCAAGGCTCATTAAGGCATCACGTATCGGTTAATACAAAAGGTGTTACCAAGTTTATGGCCGACAATCCAATTTATATTGTCATTTTTCCTTCTGATTTTTTTACACTTTAGTTTACATTTGTATTAAATTTAACACTTATTGTCATTTTTTCCTTACAGTAATACATACAAATGAAAAGCTTCATACAAAACATAACGTAACGTAACGTAACGTAACCTGCTTTAGGTATATTTGAATATCTTATGATTGTAAATGACGTCTTATATGAAACAGTGATAATATTATTATGTGTAAATTAATTTACATTATTATAACAATAAAAGTATTCCTTTACCCCTACTTAGCGGACACACACACTGGCCATAGGTGACCATGTAGGTCATCATATTAGGTCCACGTGAATAGTTTAAGTAACTTAACCTTAAGGAATATTACTTAACTCTTATCTTTATAAACACAGGATGATCATGACGCGTTATACGATATATTCTAAACAATGTAAATGTCAACATAAGTTTGGGAGAAAAACAACTAAATCTAAAGTTACTTAAAACAGTAAAGACTTAAACTGTACACATGAGACGAAAACAAATATCATAGTAATAAATGTAAGTAATAAATAACTAATTAAACCCTGAAACTAAATACGTATATTTAAATGTTCTTTGTCTTTTATATTATATTGTTAACACAGTAATGACTTTAACACATATTCAAACAATTGAAAGAAAAAAGAAAAAAAACACCGATCAACCTCGACCCGGAGGGCCAGATGACCCCTGGACAGCTCTGAGCTTGACCAGCACGTTCGTGTTTATATTATTATCTCGACTGAATTATATTACAAAGTCACTTATGAGTTTTTCAATGATGTTTTGATAATATTTACTTATTCTCACCTAAATGTTAACAACTAGCGTATTAAAGAATACGACCACAACTAAATAAAGGCGGAAATTCACGGAGGTAACTTGGTGTAACTGGCTAGACTCCCCAAGGTGCCACAGACCTGCCATCGTCTAGTAGTTTTTCATCGTGTAGCACAACTGAGGCTATACATACGAACACGTTTACTATATAGCTGGAGTATTTTACACGTTTCTTATACAGCCACTACTGAGAGAGGGGGAGGGAGGGACGGAAGGGGGCTACATGATGAACCCATAAATCAGGTATAGCTTGTCGAGGACGGGCTACGGGGCAATGTAAGCAATGGGGCTACTAAGACTATAGGTATAGGCTCCAAGTCCACGCCAGGCCAGGCCTGAGATGATGACGTCACTAGCAGCGTCCTTATCGGATATTACACGACTTGTATCTCTCGTCCATCTCTCCCTGGGTGAGGAGGAGGAAGGGGGAGGGGGAAGAGGAGGGGGAAGAGGAGGAGGGAGGAGGAGGAAGGAGGAGGGAGGAGGAGGAGGAGGAGGAGGAGGAGGAGGAGGAGAGGAGGAGGAAGGGGAGGAGGAGAAAGGGGAGGAGGAGGAGGAGGAAGGAGGGAGGAGGGGGAGGAAGGAGGAGGAGGAGGGGGAGGAGGGAGGAAGGAGGGAGGAGGAGGAGGAGGAGGAGGAGGAGGAGGGGGGAGGAGGGAGGAGGGATGGGAGGGGGAAGGGAGTGGGGAGGAGGGGGGGAGGAGGGAGAGGAAGGGAGGGAGGGGGGAGGAGGAAGGAGGGTGGAGGGGAAGGAGGGGGAGGAGGAGAATGAGAAGAGGAGGAACAAGAGGAGGGGCGTAAAGGGGAAGAGGAAGAAGAAGAGGCGGAGGAAGGAGAAGGAAGAAGATAAGGAGTAGGAGGAAAGTGAGAAGGAAGAAAGAAGGAGGAGAAAGAGGAGAGAAGAGAAAGAAGATGGAAGAAAGACAGAGAAGGGGAGGGGAGAGGAATGGTCACAAAGCGAACAGTAACAAGTTTCAGTGTTGGTGGTGGTGGCTGTGGTGGTGGTGGTGGTGGTGGTGGTGGCGGTTGTGGTAGTGGTGGTGATAACAGCAGTGGTCACGTTAGTAGTAGGATTAGTGGTGATTAAAAGTGGTGCAGATGACGTGGTGGTGAGTGGTGATACGTGGTGGTAGTCACAGAAATGGTGGTGGTAGTGATGATAATAGCAGTGGTAGTGGTGGTGATAATAGCAATGGTCACACAGTCCTGTCGTAACTGGCTGGCGGGTCTCAGGTGACACGTCGGGGCGGAAGGGGACAGAACAAAGCCTCGGCATCCGTCACCCCCTCCTTCCCTCCCAGACAGTTAACAGTCACAAAACGTCTTGACCTGTAAACACCTCAGCCCTGGGAACACCCGCAGAAACCGGAGAGAGTCCCTGAGAAAACCCTGTAGAAACCGCCGTGGCCCGAGGGATGGACTAGCCGAGAAAATCATAACGAATTTCAGGAAAGCTCTTATGGCTCCTCCACCCGTCCGTCCGCCTCATGGGAAAAGGTTTTCTTTGCCATTTTAAAAGATTTGGAGCCACAATGAGGGATTTTTCACCGCTAAGGGTAAGGTATGAGGAGGTGGTGGGGGAGGGGGGATGGAGAGAAGGGGAGGGGGTGAAGGGAGGGGAAGGAGTGTATAGGGGGAGGTAGTGAAGAAGGAGGGGGTGGACGGTGGTATCCCACACACCCACTTATGTAATGGAGGTTTAGAATGCACTACCAAACACACTTATCATATACGCCTCAAAAATATTATCACATCATCACTAACTAATAAAACACAAGACTTGGTGAGTTATGTGTGAAGGGGATCATTCAGGTGGTGTGATAATACAATGTGAGAGAGAAACTTCACTAAATGGAGGAGGAGACACACACGTCCTCCCCCATGGCTCCCACACACCCGCCGATAAATCACGTTCCGACTTCTTTATAAGGACCTTCCTATTACCTGAATAACCCGGCAGCTGCAGCCTCAACCAATGGGGCGCCGCGCATTACCGCCGGCCTCCAATAATTACACCACATACAGGAAAGGGGCGGGTTTTGGGATTGATAAAAAACGCGCCATTCCCACTCTCGCGTGTGATTGGGCGAGGAAGGAAGATGATAAAAAGAGGCGACTGTGATTGGCTGGCACCGCGTGTAATCACATATGACATGATGATGATGTGTTGCGATATGAGGAAGGTGTGTACTAGTGTGTGGTTGGTGGTGGCGGTAGTGGTGACTGGCATGTGTGACGTGTGTGTGTGTTGGCTACTGATGGCGACCCTCTACACTGCCCCTGTTCCCACAACCACCCCCACCGCGCCTCACCATCGCTCCACACTACCCTCCCATAACATATAATTACAGTATATAAGTTATTAATAACAGCAATTTAGTATTTATTATAGTTTTTCATATAGAGAAAAACACGTAAAAACAACATAGGATAAACTGGATAGTGTCAGATTGTGGGTGTCGGGAAACGTTGGAAGTGTGTAGTACAGTAGTAATAATAATTAAACGGTTTATTGAAAAATATGGCAGGCAAAAAACTGAAAATATAAACTAAACAGAGATGAGTGGGTCACTTTGTTGTCAAGAAATACACAAGTAATATTAGTGGTAAATAATATTACTTGTATATGATGACAAGGAGGACTGGATCTTTTAACAGTTTCAGAACAGTTACGGTACTAAAGTGAGATAGACAAGGAGTGACTACACAAGTTAACTACGAGTTATGAAGTGTGTGTGTGTGAGGGGGGAGTGTATATGTGGAGAGACTGGATGTGTGAGGGTAGTCGAGGTTTATGTAAGGGGATGTGTGGGAGGGTAATAACCATGATAGATGTTAGGGCAATGTGTTGGGGGGGGGGGACGAAAATATTGGGAACTGTAATCAAATAAGAAACATTGTTGTGTGACCCGGGTGTATCGCTTGGGTGAATAACACGACAGACTATGTCAACACACTTCCCTTATGTCGTCTCTACTGCTGCAACTGTGAGAGGTGATGACGTTCTCACTACCGCACTACTAAATTATTGGTGGCTCGTCAAATGGGCCCCACACCTAATGGATCGGGGCCTATTAAGAACTGAGGCCTAAACTCAATCTTAACTCACTCCTTCCCCACTACAGAAGTCACTCTCCTTAACTCACACTGACTGACATACCTTCACGTTGTCAATCAGCACATCTAGGAGAGCCAGACGTCGTGTGGTTTACGAAACGGACAGTTAGAACAGGCTGGAGATGGGTGAAGCTAAGTGATGGGACGGACAGTTAGAACAGGCTGGTGATGGGTGATGCTAAGTGGTGGGACGGACAGTTAGAACAGGCTGGTGATGGGTGATGCTAAGTGATGGGACGGACAGTAGAACAGGCTGGTGATGGGTGATGCTAAGTGGTGGGACGGACAGTTAGAACAGGCTGGTGATGGGTGATGCTAAGTGATGGGACGGACAGTTAGAACAGGCTGGTGATGGGTGATGCTAAGTGATGGGACGGACAGTTAGAACAGGCTGGTGATGGGTGATGGTGGTGGACGGACAGTTAGAACAGGCTGGTGATGGGTGATGCTAAGTGGTGGGACGGACAGTTAGAACAGGCTGGTGATGGGTGACTCTATATGATGGGAAGCGAGACAGATATTAAACTAGAGTGATACCATGAGGACCTTGAACCATTAACGGAGCTACAACACAACACATCCTTCACATCAGTAAGAAAAGACGAATAACACATTAAAGGAACAGAGAATCTAGTATTTGTTGTGGATTCCGGCCATCACGTGGTGGTAGTAGAGAGAGAGAGAGAGAGAGAGAGAGAGAGAGAGAGAGTAATAAGCCTTAGTGATATAAAAATAAAGCAAGGATTAACTGACATTACTATCAAGAGCCTGGTACCAGTAACAAGCAACAGCGTGAGGTTTTGGGGAGTCACAGTAACAGACAGGTGGGGGGGGGAGGGAGAGGGAACACGACACACCTTAGTGTCCGATGTGGGTCAGTGACCTGTGCCTGGGTGGGCTAATCCCCGTAAAAAAAAAAATGCCAGGCCACATTGAGTCACTACCACCCCCCCCCCCGCTGGGTTTTAATGGCCATATCGTGTTGTCAGCGGTATCTGGAGAACCTTTATCAGACACTCGAGGGTTTTATCGTGTGGTCAGACTCAAAAAATAATGATTAAGAGGCGATATTTGTCATTGTGTAGACATTTTTAATATATGAGTCAACTTTTTTGTTTTCTTTACACTTTACGGTCTTGCTGTGGCCCTGGTCTGGTGGTTGTGTGGGTGATTGTTTAAACGGGCCCAGTCCACATAGACTCCAACCTAACCTAACCTAACCTAACCTACCAAGATCCTAGTAGGTCCTTAATTCTAATCCGTCCTAGTCCTAGGTACGATGAAGTCCTTTTATAATCAGGACCTAAAACTGGGACCCGTGTGACCCCTCAGTCGTCTCTGCTGCGCAACACAACACTTGATGCTACCTGTCTATATACAGTATCGTGAAGACGCGCCATGTACAGTATATACACGTTTGTTAATATGGTGTGTGTGTGTGTGTGTGTGTGTGTGTGTGTGTGTGTGTGTGTGTGTGTGGGTGTGTGTAGACAGCAGTAACATCCGTACGCATAAGACAAACAATTATCCCAACATCAGGAATATTAAGCGGTCTTTATCACTGTTATGATATCTCAGAAGAAATCACAGTAACAAAATACATGTTTACATATGTATTTTGTGTGTATAAATAGTATACTTTGGTAAATCTGTTGTTGTACTGATCGTTACTCTGTTTACACCATCTGTGACTCCTACTATAAACATCAAACATCCACTTTAGAACAACAAGACAATTACTTCTACAGGTTGAGTATGTGAGCTGGTGCAGGTGTGTCCGGCAGCCTTCCACCTGTCGTCCAGCGAGCACAACCAACCAACAAGTTCGTCTGTGCCTCTAAAGGACACACACTCAGGGATAAAAACCAGCTCAAAGACATCTGTTGATACCACTTTAAGGAAAGGTCTTACCAGAATCCAGATAACTGTGTGAAACAAATAACTGTTAACCACTTATATATAATAAAGTCCAATCAAAGTCCAATAGCTTAAAACATCAGCAAATTACATAATGTTCTGTGTAATTCTAACCTAACCTAACCAAACCTAGCCAAACCAAACCTAACCTAACCTAACCTAACCAAACCTTGAAAGCCGCTTCAGCGCTTAATGAATGTTGTGACGTCATCAACCCCTTGAGTACGAAGACTTAACCCATAAGTACTATGACTCAACACCTTGAATAACGATGACTTAAATATATGAGTATGGTGATTTAACGACACGAGTACGATGATTTAACGACACGAGTACGATGACTTAACCGCTTGAGTATGACGACTTATTCCTCAAATATTCAAGGGGTTAAGTCAGTGTATTGAAGAGGTCAAGTTATAGTACTCAGGGGTTAAGTGATCATACTCAAAGGGTTAAGTGATCGTACTCAAAGGGTTAAGTCATCTACTCAAGGGGTTAAATTTCTGACAAACTCGAGTGGCTGATGACGTCACTCAATGCATTAAGCGCTGAAGCGGCTCTCAAATGATGGTGTTTACATTCTGCAATTATCTAAAGAAAAAATACTACTGAGGTAACAAACTTTTCTTAAGCACTCCCATCATAAGGTTTAAGTCCAGAATTAATGACAAACCTTCATACACCCCCCCCACCCCACCCCAAAATAAATAAATAAATAAATAAATAAATAAATAAATGCTAAAACATGCAAATAGTACGCCAAGATTTTATTCTCATCAAAAAATAAAAATGAATAAAATAGTCATGGATAAAAGTTCGCTCCTGTGGTGAAACCGAGTCGCGAGAATGAGTCTCCGAACTGACTGTTGTCTCATTTGGGGTCGATGCTGCTTCATAATGGGATGGAACGAACTTTTGACCCTGACTGTATACATACTGGAAGTTCCCTTAAGAGAAGACAATGTATGAGATTTAACTAGGAATCTGAAGACGTCACTCGAGGGATTGTCCAGTGCAGTCATTTCTCTCCTTCTGATAAGTCACTTTATAAAGTAAACCTCTAATACGACGTTCAAGTTATAATTACAGTATTGTAATAAAAGTTCATGAAGAGATTAAAAGTATTTCAGTCAAATATACATATCTGGATGAGAGAGAGAGAGAGAGAATAACACACCCCCCCCCAAAAAAGATAAAAACAATAATAATAATAATAAAGACCAAACAAAATTATGAAAATCTATAGAGAGGGAACGAAAGGACCATAAAATTAGTTATGGTTGTAATCTATGATAAACAAAACGAATAAATCTATACGCACACATACACGTGAGGTCTTTCATATCAACACCCGAGGACGAGTTACTACACCACGTGAACACCACACCACCTGGTGTCTCCATGACCAGTCCAGGCCCGGGCCATCAACTGTAAACTATAATAATTTGTATGTTCAATCATTATTCCTTCTCCTTTCAATAATGAAAGCTTTTGTTAAACGACCCACCCACCCCATGTCTTTGTATGTAATAAGTCATTTTTGTCCAATATATATTTTCAGTCTTCGGGCTGTAGAACTTCTCCAATAAACCGTTAATTATTATTATCATTATTATTATTATTCACACACACACACACACACACACACACACGCACACACACACACACACACACACACACACACACACACACTGTAATCTTCTGGTGTCCCCTGCAGGTTGCCATGTCCTATATCTCTCTCCACACTACGCCATCACCTGTACGGCTGCATGGGATGATTGCTGCGTTCCTCCTCCTGACGAAGTGTTTATCTTACCTGTTCCTACCTGTTTTTTTTGTGTAACAGCTGTGTGTGTGTGTTTTATGCTATCTTATCATGTAATTACCTTACATGCTACAGTTGATAATATCTTTACAATAGCACCTGGTTATAGTAGGCAAATTTACATACCAAATCTATGCTAGGAAGGGGGAATAGGAAGGGAGAATAGGAAGGGGGAATAGGAAGGGGGAATAGGAAGGGGGAATAGGAAGGTGGAATAGGGAAGAGGAATAGGGAGGTAATACTGAAGCTAGAGGGTTTGTTACGTGTTGAAGGGTACAAAGTATCATTTGGTTGATGTATACGAATACAGTCATCAGTACTGTACCCACAAAGCAAATACAGTACTCTGTTATTACCGTCCAAGGATAACATCACCACCAACACTATCTGGCAAACAATGAAATCTGGGTACTATAAAATCTATGTCAGGAAAAGAGAGCAAGCTATATGGTGTTAAGGGATCACATGAAGATTAGACCCCCATAGTTTATTTCACCCTTAACACTACCTCTGGTGGGGTTAGGTTAGGTTCATTTTACAAACATAAGCATCTTAACTACTGTAGCCGTTAAGCAAAATACAATACCGTCACGGCATATAATAATCACCTCTACTGACAATTGGATAATGCTGTAGAATTTTAGGTATGGCGGTGTGGACTGAGATGTGGTACGGCCAGATTATAGCTAGTGGGGGGTGGGGAGGAGAGAGGATGTATACGGCCAGATTATAGTTAGTAGGGAGGGTTGTGTATACGGCCAGATTATAGTTACTAGGGAGGGTTATGCATACGGCCAGATTATAGTTAGTAGGGAGGGTTGTGTATACGGCCAGATTATAGTTAGTAGGGAGGGTTGTGTATACGGCCAGATTATAGTTAGTGAGGGAGTATATACGGTCAGATTAATTATAGACCCAGGCAGCCTGTGTACACTCTAAACACGACAAATGTGGTGAAGCTATGAATATGGTAGCTATGAATACAGTGAAGCTATAAATAAGGTGAAGCTATAAATATGGGGAAGCTATAAATACGGTGAAGCTATAAATAAGGTGAAACTATAAATATGGTGAAGCTATAAATAAGGTAGCTATGAATACAGTGAAGCTATAAATATGAGGCTATAAATAATGTGAAGCTATAAATATGGTGAAGCTATAAATAATATGAAGCTATAAGTATGGTGAAGCTATAAATATGGTGAAGCTATAAATAATATGAAGCTATAAGTATGGTGAAGCTATAAATATGATGAAGCTATAAATAC